>NW_020799091.1:42361841-42632989 GCF_003259725.1 Athene cunicularia
TAATATTTAGAGTTCTATTGGGAAAACAATCCACTAATATAAAGCAAATGACAGTGCCTCAGAGGACACAGGAAAAGTCAATCTTTTGGAAGCAGTAAAAAAATGAGAGTTTTCTGTTGCTATTCTTTTTCCTCAGGTGTCATCCTCAATGTGTATTTTGCATGACTTCTACAGGTACAATGAAATGTTTATTCTTTGTTAATGAAGGATTTCTACCATGAAATATACAGCCCCAATCCATCACCAGTTAGACTTGGTGCAGAACTGATGGAGATTTTTGACCTTGTTGAAAAGTAAGTGCTGCCAGCCTGTGCTCTGTCATGCAAATGACTATTGCTAGGTTTTCAGATGTTGCATAATTTATTATTGAATTCTAATAAAAAAATACGACTTCTACCAAAGTCTTTGCTAACTCAGAGAAATAGGAAAGGAATAGAACGATATCCAAGGGCATGTTCTCTTTAATGGTTCTGACAGATTAATTCTTACTGTGCATCCATAGAGTAGCATGAAAATAAAGTGTACACAGACTTATTGTGTGTCCATAGAGAATTTTAGTTGCATTGTGACACAAATGGTTGTTGCTTTCAGAGGCATGAAAACCAAAAATATTTAGTACAGATGTTTCATGATTTGAACATATTAGCTGACTGACTATCATCACCTTGTCAATGACTTTATGCTCTACTTGCTCTTAGAAATTACATCAGTGGATCTGCCCATGTAAGAGTCTAAAGAAATCAGATGGGCACCCCATCAAAAATTCTGCACTTCTGTGACAAGTAGAGAATTTATATCAGCGAGTGAGAAGATTGATGGCTTAGTTTAGCTGTGTTTGTGAGTCTCTGAATTGCAAGAACTGATTTGGAAGGATTTAAACTTCTTCACTCCTGGCTTTTCATGTCCTATCCACTGCATACTACAGTGTTTTTGTAACTTTTCTTAATGAACACTAAAGGCAGGAATTAAGAAAAGGAACTAATTGTTTGTGTGTGTTTTGTTTTCATGATGCTTTTCTGGTTTATTGTTTTCCTTTTTTTTTTTTTTCCCCATTCTTTTCTTTCCTGTGTCAAAACTAGATCATATTTTGTGTACATTTTCTGGTAGGATTGAAGAGAACAATTTTATGTTTGAAATATAAAATCAATCTTAATGTTAAAATTGAGCTATATGGGCTTTTCTAATATTTGAGAGCAATCACACTCTCTGAGGAATCTGTGTACAAACTGAGATCTGAAAGAAAATGGTGGTGTTTTTACAGTATGTGAACACAACCATCTGATTTATAGTTCAATCTGTTAATGCACTCTGTTATTAGGCCACCTGGCAGTTTTATGCATTGTGAATTTAAAGAGGAGCTCAATGTAACATAAGCTTTACAAGCTGGGGAAATATTATTGAAATGAAACATGAATGAGAACCATTTAAACAATAAAATAATGTGTGTAGACTATATATTTTTTCATTTTAGTAAATGCACAGCCTAGGTTTTATTTGCTGAAGTTAGATGAGGTTCTGAGAGGCTCCAACGATGAAACTTTAAACTAGCTTCATTTTATAATACTGGCAGTCCTATAGTTTTTGATGTTCACATCAGTAAAACCAAAACTGTATCTCTCTATTGCACTGGGAAACTGCAATTTGGACCATGATCACAGTTTTGTTAAGGTATTATTTAATTATTGTGTTGGTTGAAGTTCACTCATCAACTAAGTATATGTACATATATATAGTCTGCACCAAAAATTGATGGACACAGGTTTACCAGCCCACACTGTAAAATGTCATGAGGTATGGTCTTAAAGATAACAAAGACCATCTTCATAACCAGAGTTAGTTATAAGTATGTGTGTGTGTGTGTATATATATAAGTAATATACACACACATACAAATATTAATTCTATCTTTTTGGTTTTGTTTTGGGTCTTTAAAGTTATTGTTTTCAAGATTTCTATGCAACTATGATGCTAGAAACTTCATTTTTCTATTTAAAATTAGATCTGATCATATTCATATGACCTCAGGGCTAGAGTTTTAAATACAAGAAGAGTTGGCAGAGCTGCAGATATAAAATAACCATTCTATTATTCTGTATAATAATAGGATAACCCCTCCTCACCTGGCCCAGATCCCTGGAGGCACCTAAATTTTCCTAGGTGCTTATGGGCACCTCTACATTTGAGCTGCCTTTCAATTAAATGTTTGCTCATTTGTCCAATACTCACAGGAGATCATTTTCATTGGAATCAAGAATCAGAATGAAACCTTATCTGTCATTTGTTGCTTTTTTAACAACATTAAAATAAAGAGAGATTTTTCATGCAGTGGAAACACAATGAATAAAATGGGCAGAGTACCTTTTTATCTTGCCTTGTAGTTACTCTACTCTGAAGTAGGATCTTCGGAACTTCTTTTTCCTTTGCCCAAACTACAGGGACAAGGTTGAAATGAATGGGGAATGGGTGGAGAAGTTGCTGTGTCTTCTCAGTATTTTACTGGTGTGAACTGGGAAGGCTGGTTTGCACGGTAAAAAAGTGTAACAAAAGAGAGATTCAAGGGAATGATTACAAACTTCTGAGTCAGAATTCGTTCCCCATGGGAGTGCAGATAAGCACCTCCGTTTATTCAAAACAAGAAGTGAAGTTAAGCAGTTTATACAAGAAGTCTTGTAAGTATGTTTATTAATATAAATTTCTTAGCATGATTCAGAAGGCACAGAGTAAAGAGGAGTGATTCAACAGGGAATCAATGCACTTTTAAAAGACCTGTGTTGATCTCCCCACAACCTCGGCCATAGTATTTAAAGCATATACAAGGCTTTGTAACTAACCCTGAAGTACAAGAACCTCAAAGTCTTGCCTAGGTAGCAGTGTATTCTCATCTGGAAGAACCAGGTTCCTTACCTGAAATCAGACAGAGGAAGTCTTGAATTCAAGTTGTTCACATCTTTAATAAACGCTCTAATCACAGAGTCACAGAATGGTTGAGTTTGGAAGAGACCTCTGTAGGTCATTTTGTCCAGTCTCCTAGAGCCAGTCTCCGAGGACTACGTTCAGATGACTTCTGATTATCTTCAAAGATGGAGACTCTACAGCCTCTCTGGGAAACATGTTCCAGGGCTCAATCACCTTTAAAGTGAAAAAATATTTCCTGATGTTCAGATGGAACCTCCTGTGTTTCAGTTTGTGCTCTGCTGCCTGTTGTCCTGTCACTGGGCACCACTGAAAAGAACCTGGCTCTGTCTTCTTTGTACCCTTCCTTCAGGTATTTATATATATTGATAAGATCCCCACCTTGAACCTTCTCTTCTGCAGGCTAAACAGTCCCAGATCTCTCAGCCTTCCTCATAGATGAGATGTTCCATCTCAGTGGACCTTCACTAGACTCTCTCTGGTGTGTCCCTGTATCTCTTGTAGTGAGGAGTCCAGTACTAGACACGGCACTCCAGGTGTGGCCTCACTAGTGCTGGGTAGAGGGGAAGGATTACCTACCTCAGCCTGCTAGTAATACTTTGCCTAATGCATCCCAGGATGCCATCCACCTTCTTTGCCTCAAGGACACACTGCTAGTTTGTGTTGAATTTAATGTCCATCAGGAGCCCCACATCTTTTTCTCTTAAGATGCTTTCCAGCTGGGTGGCCCCCAGCATATATGAATGCATAGGGTTATTTCTCCCCAGGTGTAGGACTTCGCACTTCTCCTTGCTGGACTTTGTAAGGTTCCTGTCAGCCCATTTCACCACTCTGTCAAGGTCCCTCTGGATGGCAGCATGACGCTCTTGTGTAACAGCCACCCTCCCAGTTTTGTGTCATCTGCAAACTTGCTGAGGGTACACTCTGCCCCACTAACAATTATAATGTTGAACAAGATTGGACCCAGTATTGACCACTGGGGTAAACTCCTAGTTACTGGTTGACAACTAGACTTTGCACCTCTGAGCACCACCCTCTGGGCCCAGTTGTTCAGCCAGTTTTCAATTCACCTCACTAATTCAGCCTGTACATCAACAACTTGTCCATTAGGATCTTTTGTGAGACATTGTCAAAGGCCTTACTGAAGTCCTGGTATCACTGAATGTAAAGTATTAGGGAAAGATACTATTACTAATTCTCTAATTTTTTTTATAAGATGGCGAGAGGCAGACAGGAGTTCAACCTTTCTACAAAAAGAATAATTGTAGACAGTACCTACAGTACCTCCACCAACCACAGAGAGTATGGGATTGCTCAGTGTGATGCAGAGAGTAAAGAAAGGGTATAAGTTTCACTTTTGTGAGTCTTTAGGTGAGATGGAAATCTTATTTTATGCCATGGTCAAGGAACTAAGGTGAGATACTGTCTCTCTCTTTTCACATTTCATTTATCTAGCAGAAGAAAGCATAACTGAGTCAGATATGGCTCAGATATAGTTCTAAACTGCTTGTAGACCATCCAGTATATGAGAATCAGACATTTCTACCTAGACTCAAGACATCCAATATAGACTTTAGCTTCAGATGGTGGACATATGAATTTATCTGTCCAAATGTAGATGTCATTATTTGAGCAATTTGTCTGAATTCATCTTGTAGGCAATGGAGAGCTACTCAAAAAGACAGAACTCTCCCAAAAATGGCTCAATTCTGTTACCAAAGCAGAAATAGCTAGTACCATTTGAAATTACTTAACTTTGCCTTCCAGTGTCTGTTTGACACTCCAGGAGGGTTTATGTTTTCCATAGGTTCTGTGCCTTATATAACAGCATATGTGATTTTCTCAAATACTCTGAGGCATCTTAAAGAGCACTAGACACTTGCCACTTTATGCTTTTTTACACTTTTTAGATTCCATTAATTGCTTTGGCAGATGTTTAGCTTACACATAACCATCTATCTTTGCACACCTAAATGTAGGTGTACGGTCTGGAACTAAATAAAATTTCCAGTGGAAGAGTTTACATTAGTTGATGTTTGTAAAATATACACCTTGAGAAGAAATACAAGGATTTCACCACTGCTAACAAACTGTGAAGGGCAGTATTGCACTATATGGTTACAAACAGCCAATGGTGAAAATTCAGGTTCTTAATCAATAAATTTCACAAGTAGTTGAGCGCCAACTGTATCCAAAGTGTCAGGGCATGGAATCCATCACAGTTTGACCTTTCTGTAGGAGAAGTACTCTGAGACTGTCACATCTCCATAGGCAGTGACTCCAAAGTTATTTAGGAGTTAAGACAACCATTAAAATGTCAAAGTTTAATTCTATTTTATTAATGTATTCTGACTAGGGAAAAATTTAACACCTTTATCTTTTATCTTCTTGAAGTATGTTAGGTATCAATAAAGTAAGTCACTCCTAAACATGGGTCTAGTTTCAGCAAACAAGGAATAACCCATTTCTCTGATGCCATATGGCTTATAAATATTGCTAAGTGTATACAGAAATCAGTTAGTGAATATTTGCCAGAAAGCCTTATTAATGTCTGAAGTATAACTGACATATTTTGTTACTGGTTTTTGGCATCAGAGAAACTGTTTCTGTTTCAGTCTCTTACTTAATAAACAGAATTTTATACTGTATGAATTTGAGGAGCTTCCCTGGCTTGTAGGGCAGTAGGATACTCATTTGTTCAACTGTTAGTTCTGTGAATTGTTTACACAGATGGAAGGTTTGACTGTATAATGTCTATCTTTTTTCTATTGTGCTTTGGTTTTGTTAATCATGATGATCACAACAAGAAAGTTATATTCTTATTTCTTTAAAAAAGCAAATAGGCAAATATTGAAAAATCTTTTAACAGTCTTGGCAAATGTCATTAATTGAGGCCTTTTTTATAAGTCTCCAGAATTATTCTAAAGCATAGAAACTTTCATCCTAGGGTGACCCCACAAGATCAAGTTTGAAATATACATGTAAACATGAGAAAGTAGATACTGAACTGACAGTGTAATACTGAAAGAAGGCATGCAAAGGTACAGTACCTCCTCTGTGAAAACAGAGCATTTCAGTCTCTGCAGTTATCAGCCAGTCACCTTTCACAAGCAGAAAATTCACTCAACAAGGCTCTTTAAAATCTTCTTTCCTTGTAACAAAGCTGAGCTTAGAAGTTTGAAATCAATGCCTTGTAAAAAGAAACCAAGTGGGTGGCATTTTCCAACCATGAGACATGTCATTATCATTGACCTCACTACTCTTCTTAAATAGCCAGAGAAGGGCAACAAAATTGTCAATTAGATTTGCAGTGAGCAGGAGTCAGCCTTACTTAACTTGTGCTTGCCTGCATAATCATGCATATCTCTCCTCTATATCAGGAGTTGTTCAAGCCTATAATAACTAGGGTTCAACAAGTCTGAACCACCTTCCTTTGCTGATGATATGGAAGTTGTTGATTTGCTACAGATTATTCAGGATTTTTGTAGCCTTGACAGAGTGTCATATTTTAAATTTCACCTCTAACAGTTTGTGCTGCGGCTACCAAATAGTAAATAGTGGAAGGACGCATAGTATTAAGCAGAACATGACTGTGGTTTTAGTTTTTTTAAGACCGTAGCAAGTTTCTTTGTTATTCTGCATATCATAAAGCAACCACCCTAAATTTGGCGTGACCTGCAGTCTCATCATAGGACAGGGTAAGGGATGGAGAGGGCACCGAAGTTGAGAAGTAATCACCATTTGCAGATCAATATGCAGACAGTGCTGTGAAACGTGACAGCATTATGACTTCCTTAGACACAAAATCCTGCTGTCATAAAAGCACTATATTTACTCAAAGGTTTTTAGAAGGTTTAAGCAGGTTCGATTCAAAGCTGATGAATATGCTTATTAACTGTCATAGCTGTGCAATATTTCTTCAGTTTGCAGAGTCCATTGTAGAAAAAGTGCTTTTCAAGATAAGTAATTCCTTCTGTAACGCAGGTGAATGTTGTTCCCCAGAAAAGAAGCTCTCCTTCTAAGCCTTCCCTCGCATAATAGTAACCTGTCTCTTCACCTAATAGTGGCACGGAACTTCCCTGTTTTACAAATGCATCCTATGGCTAAACTGCTCTAACAAAATCTCACTGACTCACATTTCCACATCCCAAGTCACACTCTAGATAGCTAGGCTAGAGAGCTTTTGTGTGCTCAATACAGGTGCACAGTAGTCCTGCTAAGCATTAACAGTTTTGCTCCTCAACCATTTATACAACGTTAATAATCTCAGCTACCTTTTCAACATGTATGTACTCTGTACTGTAGGTGATGGGGCCTTTCATGCAGATCAAATATATGGTTCATTAGCAATTCCATGCAGCTGCTAGATTAGGTACCCACAAGGCACACATTACATTACACTTTATTTCCATGATGTGGCTAAAGATGTAACTAGTTTTGTGTAGGATATGGATTCCTTTCTCATGTACTTTGTCTCTTTTTAACGTATATCCTGGAGGTTTTCTACCCTGTCCATTATTCAGGTGGTTGATCCCCTTTCTGTTGCACACTGGTCTTCATTGAATAGCTACATGTTAAATATGTTGCTCCCTGCTTTCGTTCATGACACACCTTATATATGAGAGGATCTTGCCATGGACACCCACAAAGACACCTCAGAGATCTCTCTTCCTGCCCTCCACAGTAGGTACATAGTGAATGTGCTGTATCTGCTGCTTTTTGTACTGACTCCTATGGCCTTGTTGTTAGATTGTGCTCCTTGTTTCTTTGCTGCCCCATCTTTTGACACTCGAAGGTTCAGAAGACGCTGATCTAGATTCAGAACTAAATTCTGGAGCCCTCTTCCACTAAAACTACTTGTTTTAGAGGTTTCACACCCAAAAAAAAAATACCCACAAGACAAACTTTTCATTTCTTCTAACACTACTGTTTTCAGTTAACACATTTCTAGCATATCTCCTCCTGCTTTGCCCCTGATAGATTTTTAATGCTGTAAGACCTTGTTTGCTACAGATACCAACATTTTTCAAGTGTTATTCCATGTGATTCATCAAATTTACTTAAAATACATTTAGTAAGAGATAAAACATAACAAAATTAGTCTCAGTTATTTAAAAGTGTACAGCTGTAAACTACTACATCACTGGAAGAAATCTCAATTAAGCAGAATTGCCATCCCCATTAAGCAGTAGTCATTGCCATTAAGTATCATTGGACTTAAATTGTTCCCAGGGAGACGTCCTGATTAAGCGGACTTCCTAGTTTAAGTGTATCTCAATTAAATAGAACTTGCTGTATCAGCATTTCATTTTATGAATGCACTGAGAAGGCATTTGATTAGGATTTTGAAATGGTTTGTGTGATTGCTATCATTATTGAAAATTTAGATGGAATGCAAAAGAACTTTTGGGAATCAGTATTTATGGCAATTAGGCGCCTACCTCTTGGGCCTTTTAACAATGACCACTTAAATATGGTGTGGTTTGTATGTACTAGTTTGGTTCTGTGTGGACACAATAGTTGTACTTAAAAAAAGATCTTTAAAAAGGAGTAAGTATGTGCCTAGTCTTGAAATCAGTTAATGTTCAAAAAATTTGATTTGCCTTTTAAAATTTCCACATGGCTCCAAAGAGCTGGTTTTCTGCACATGAAGTTTAACATTTTAATTCTTGTTTAAAACTTCTCAATGTCTTCTTCGGTCTATGTGTCTGATCTCAGTCATTTTTATACATCAGATAGTAGCATTCTTTATTGAAGCCTGACCTGAATTAAAGTTAAATCAAAACCCAGCAAGTTTCACTGTGGGACTCCATTTGCTTCCAATCAATCTGTATTTCCAAAACAGGACTAGATTTCTTTTCTGCATTTTTTTATAGACATCTCTTAAAAGTTTCTATGTTCTCACTGAAATACTTCTCATCTGTCTGAGCCAAATAAATATGGGATCCAGCGTAATGCAAAGAGCAAATGAAGGTAACAGAATTATTCTTTCAGGAAAGAAAGATGGTGATGTGGATATTTCTGTGTTATAAATGACTCATTCTGTAACTTCTATTTCATGACACTTTATTCTGATGTACTTATTTTATGATGATAGAAGTGAAAAGGAACCCATTTTTGAATAACGTTGTTCATATGAGGAAGAAATGAGGGACTACTGAGTGTCATAAGTATCTCTTTGTGTTTCATCTAGCCAAGAGTGGAAAAAGCCCATGCAACTTAACCTTTCCCCATGGTTTTGTGTAAGCCTAGCCATCCTTTGAAAGCTATTGGCAGTTTATTCTGATGAGATAATCAGAATAGAAGGTTAAATACATTATGGATGTTTTATTTTTCCCCTCTGTATCTAGGCACTGCTCTGATCTTGTCATGTACAACCGTGTTCTGGTTGCACAGATAAAGTCTGTGTCACCTTAGAAAATGGGAGTCCACTTATCCACCAGTGCAAGAAGGTATTTATCTGCTTAATTCCCATTCGCATTAATAGGAGTTACATGCCTAATACCGCTCAACATTGGTGAGAAATGCACCTTAAATTTTCAGCTCCTTGAAATAGCAACCTCTGCAACCACACATAAGAGATTATAAATAAAGAAACAATAGAAACAAAGCAGGCTCCTAAGAGGTACCAGCAGTGTGTAGATAGAAGCAGACAATTTTCCCCTCAGCAAGCTTTTCTGCTTAAATCATTTTAGTAAATAAATATTTAACAAGTGACAGAACTTAATTGATGTTTATATTTACACGGCAGTTAATTTATATTCTGCTAAAGCTGAATCTTCCATCCACAATAATGCTTTATATCCCTCCATGGTGGCAGACACCCAAACAGCACAGTTGTGTTTTTGAAGAAAACCATAACAACAAAAAAATGCACTACTCCAAATACTATATAAGTCATTACATTTTTTTCCTCTCTTCAGCTGTCAGATGTATTGCATTATATTATCAGATTGATAGATCTAGTGTTATTTCAACATTTACCATTTTACAACTACAAATAGAAAACATATAAGGAAGCTTTGGTAACAAATCTTTCTTAATATGTATGTGAAGTAGACAGTTAGTCTAAGAGAAAATATAGCTGATGACAGATTTCATTTCAATCTGCTGGTGCTTATTAAGATGTCTACAAAGAAAAAAGCCATATCTGAATTCATCTTTTTTTCTGCAAACAAAGGAAAGTTTTAATTGCTTTAATCAGCACTTGCTTTGTCTTTGCAGTGACATACAAAAACAAGTCAGGTATAATCAGTAAATATTTTCTAAAGGAAATTTGTAAGTAGACTTTAGATTATTTCTATTATTTGTGTCTAGAACATGGTTAAAGCCTATGTTACGGTACAACATCATTCAAAATTTCTTAAATCTGCCTTATAAAACAGATTTGTACTTGATTTTATTTTATAGCATTTTAACATGTGGAGAAAGAAGCCAGCATAAATCTGATCAAACCCCTCTCCCACAAAACCTTACAAGTGCTGTAGAAGCAATATCAGATTTTAGAAATCAGAACACAGCCCAAGCAAACAAGTTGCATGTTGATGGAGATGTGCAGCTAGAAAGATAATAATTCTACACAATCCATGTCAAAAAAACAGGGTTTGGGGAAAGTGATGGGCAAAATCCATTACTTTTTTTCAGCTCATATGCTCTTGATTTTATATCTCAATAATGCATGTAGCTTACTCCTTCTCATCTGAAAGAAGAGCCAAAGACCCTTCCTACCATAAAATAATAATTTTAAAAAGGGCATAAAAGAAACCACAACACCCAAATCTCTCTTCAGCAGGAAATGGGAATTAGTGTTCACATGCAGGAAATACTCAGCACCTTTACAGATCAAGTCCCACAAGGGAATCTGTTTTTCAGCTTTCTAAACCTGTTAGATAAAAGCATGGTGCTTCTGAAGGGATGGACCATTCAGAGCAAGCATGATTTCATCCAGTGTCCCTTCATTTATTTGCTTTTGTAAATACATAACTCTTGCCCAGCACAGAGGAAGGTAAGATGGAGATAAGAGTCATGCCTTTGTCCACTTCTGCAACAAAATAGGGTTGCTCAGTGTTAAGACCCTTATGAATGGCTCTTAACAGTGGTCCTATGGAGTGTTCCTAGATGTTTCAAGCACTGTCATTATCTGAAAGCTTGCGTCAGAAGGTTATGCCCCCCTACTGCACACAAATTACATTTGCAGAGATACTTATTTTAAATGAATACTGATTTTAAAAGCCTCTGGTCACTGAATATTTGAATAGACCTCAGTACATACAGTGACTGTTACACTATCATTGTATATTGTGTGTTAGATCAGTAACAGGCTAGGTGAACATTTGGTTTCTGTTTAACTAATATAACTGTCTTTCTTTAATGCAAATAGATACACAAAAATGCTTTTATTGAAATGTCTTGAATATACAGTAGGACAAGAAGCCTCAATAGCCTCACCAGCCCGTATTCCCAGCATATCTCTGAGCTTAATGTCATGGCTTCCTTCAAATGCCAAGTAAAGAAATGGGGTTGAGAAGAAGGCATTTATCTTCATTTAGATATTCTACGACTTCCTCTCTTTGGATGCAATAAATTTCTCATCCTTAGCTGAGAAAATTGACTAATCCTATCTTCAAGCTGCAGTAAGGGTCATGAAATACCTGCTCATCTCTTCACAGACACTGTGGATGGCTCTTTGCCTGCCATGTGACATCCCTCAATACAGAGCCAAAATGCCCTGGCTCCACATACTATTTCTATAGTCCAACCTCAGCATCTAACTCAGGTCTGTGATCTTCCCAGGTTTGCTGTATGTTCAACAAACATGAAGAGAAATACACTTCTTCAAAGGAGACTTTGAAGAAAGAGGTTAATGTAGGTGCTCTGAATCACCTTCTTGAGAGGACTGTGGATCCCATCTCTCTCTCCATGACCTACACAGAATTTGTGAAGCTCAGCCTGGGCAGGTCTCTTTGTCACTTAAAGTTAGGAGAAGTGGATTGTTCTCTCAGAGAACAGCCTGGTCCCCAGAAAAAAAAAAAAAAAAAAAAAAAAAAAAAAAACAAACAAAAAAAACCCCACCCAACTATTATAGTACAGGTCATCAGTAGATACAGCTAATCAAGAGAAGTAATTTAGACTGAAAATCAATGACAAAACTCTGACTTCAGTAGGGCAAATATTTTGTCATACGTGATTTCAAACTAGCCACAAAATGGACGGTGCTGTGCTACTGTCATTGGAGCTATCATTTTATCCCTAGTTCAGACAGTAAACTTCCACCTGGTAGGTATGAGATGGACAGATTCATGCAGAAATAACCCTTCAAGGATAACACCCATTTTAAATCTCTGAAGAATTTGAGTGGACCTTAATCACTAGCACAGACTGGTAGGTCATATTTTTGACACTTGCGCACAGTTTTGAAAATCAGCCAGAACTGACAGGTGTAAAGTTTCCACACTCCTGTTATACACAATAATTCAGTAGTGAATGGTTATATGGGGCCTCTTTATAAATACATATATATATATCCAGAGATGTTTTGACAGTAACTGGTGCCCAGTAATGGAGGAAAAGAGTACAGAACTGCTCAAATAAAGCAGTAGAAGAAAGTTTAATATATCTGGATTTTTATTTAGTATATTTTCTCATTAAACTTCCCTGTGACACTCATGTTTTATCACTGTTGGTAGAGCTAAAAAATGAAGAAAAAAAACCCACATGAAGTTCTCACTATTTCCATGATAAAACCATCCCTCAGAAGGCTTAATCCTGAAAACCCTTGCCAGCAAGCTGAATTTATGAAATACAGTCAGTTTTCTCCAATAAATGAAGAGAAACATGTGAATATTTGTTGAATCATAGTCTAAATCAGCAGTGTATAATATAGAGGTCATTCATGAAACAGCAGCTCTGAGCAAAAGTCTTCAGGGAAATTGTCTGGTTCTCCAACCTTGACCTCCTCACACTTACTCCTGTCCCCTGCAGAGTTATGGAGGGACCATGAATGACACCCCATGCCCCCACCTCAATTTAATGAAGTACTGAAATGATGTATTTTTATTTATTGACATTTTAACTTTTACATAATATCATAATTACTTGATTAACATTGTACATCATTAATGAGAGAAACCAAAAAGATTGGTGAATGTTTGATTTTTTTAGTACAAGCTACTGACCAAATTCCCTACACACATCCAAACATACTTGTTAAATAACAGAATTAATAATCAACAAAGCAATTCAACTGAAAAATTCCCTCACTGTTAGAAGTATTTCTTACAAACACGGAGTTTGTGGCTGCATCCAAAAAAAAATCTAGGCAAAAGCCCTTGCAAAAACCTGACAAAGGGATCACGGGAAAAGGAAGTAAGTTGGAAGATTCTACTAAATTCACTGTAGGGCTATTGAATTCACGTTCCCTTGCTGAAAATGTCAAGGTATCAAAACCAGCTCCTCGCTGCCTTTGGGCACTTCTCTTGGGACAACAACTGAAACATTTTTTCTCTAATATTCTACCTCAATTTTTCAACCATTACAATGGGTGAAATGAAATGCTTTATGATGGTATTCAGAGTACTTTTTAAAGGAAAATCAAGTCTAATAATTTCAAATAATGTGTAGTGATTACTGTTTCATACAGGGTCCACTATTTCAGACCTTGAGGCCAAAATTTCAAGTCTCTATTCCTAGATATGACACTGAAAGTATGTTTACATGTTTTAATAAAACATGATTTTTGTTGCACAGATGCCCTGTAGCATGTGCAGTATGAATATTAAATTATGAAAACTACTACCTTGGTCTTTTAATAAGTTGGCAAAATAGAGAAAAATAATAGAAAATGCTTTCATGGTTTTCATAAACATGCCATAAACTCTAAACAGATATAGATATTAGCTTCAAATGGATTAAAAACATTTGCTATATACCTAATCACAGGTTTTTAAGATTTTTTTTGGTTCTAATTTAATAACTAATGTAATAATTATCCAAGCAACCATTGTAGTTCCTCTGAGAGAATAAGTCTTACAAAAGGTGGACAGGTTATATTACGTTTCATGCATCATTCCCCTGAATATTTGACCTTTTTTTACCAGAATATTAAAGACACTTGCATATTTCTGTATGAGGTCCAGAAATGCAATTGTTGGATTGATGTTAAATATCTAAAATTCCATAAAATAAGATGAAATATTTTCTTTAGATAAGACTTTTTGGCAATAAACATTAGTAACAAAGGGGAGACCAATCATTTTTCTAATTCCATATGTTAATACTGAAGAATTAAAATAAGATCAATAAGCATGTTATCATCCTATTATTATGAAGTGTATCTCAGTTACAGTGAACTATAATAAATAAAGGACAGGGAAAATAATCAACTTAGCCGAAGTGTCATACAATATTTTGTATAAAAATAAAAACCATTCAGGATAGAAATCCCCAAATTATTATTATACTAAATGCCTAACAAATACCAGTTGAAAAATTCAAGCTATTCATTAAATAAACCAAAATATATGAAGAAAAATAAAGGAGGATAACATTTCATACCACACTTAATTTTATTTATTTAATCTTGTCTCAGGACCCTATAAAATTTAAGTATTATACAATTACCACAGTATAAAGCACTAAAAACACTGAAACAAAAACCAAAAAGCTCAGATATCTAGCCAAGACAACATCAATCAAAACTCCTATCAAAAAAAAAAAAAAAAATCAATTGCTTACAGGTAGAAAGAATAGGATAAAAGGGAATAGCAGGAATGAGTTACACACTGGAGAGGGCAAAAAGTGGTCAAGAATAAGCCATCCCAAATGGTGATGACTGTTTTTACAGTGTTGTAGGTGTTCAGGGTACTTTAGATACAGAATCCCATGTAACTCTATAGCAGCAGATTTCAAGCATAATTACTGTGAGCATACTTACCAAAAACAGTGAGAGAGGAGAGGACAGGATAACCAAATAAAGCATGGATAAAACAAAACACACATACAAGAAATGCTAGCACATTCTGATTAGTATATTTACCTTTTAAGAATAAAACTGTAAGAATGGAATGAGGTCAGAAAAGGATTTAATTTTTTTTAAAGCCTGACACATATAATCCATAACCCAGATAATCTTCTCACAGACATTTGAGAACTGACCATAAAGTGAATAAACCTTGCAGCATATCAGAAGTGAATGGCTCATTCTTCTCCAGACGTGCAAATGAGAGGCAGTTTCTGTATGAGCTGCAGTTTCCAGGTCAAGCAGGCCTGTTCTAGGGTCAGACTGTGACAACATCAGGTCTGGTAAAGGACAAAAACAGATATCATAGTTCCTAACCTTTAGCAGTGTCTCCAGCACAAAATTCATAACATTGCATTAGGTACCTGAGATACTCTCCTTTCTTGAAGGGAGACACCCAGAACAGCTGAAGATGGTTAAGTGAGAAACACCAGTGACAAACGTTAGCTGAAGCCCCATGCCTTCCTTCAGTTGACATGTCTCACTGGTGACTTTGGAAAGTCACTTTGCCACCTAAGAATATAAACTGCAAAACTAATTTTTGAAGAGAAGCTTCTCCATATTTTTTTCCCCAAAGTATTGAATAATGTCTTTTATTCCTATTAATATAAAAAAGATACTTCTGTGTAGCTATTGACATAGCACAGTTCTCAAACCTATTTCTCACAGCGGAGTATTGCAGCCAAGTTGGGTGGATCTATACCCATGAATAAAAAGGGCCAAGTACCAGTCTCTGGCTCTGAGGCCACAAGGCTCTGACTGGCAGATACTCCTTAGGACTAGTCTCCTCTAGAGCAGATTTACCCTGCAGGCAGCATAAGTAGGGTATGAACTAAGAGTTAAGTAGTGTGGGCAGTAAGGATTCAGTGATGAAGAGTGCTCTGTTGTTATCTTTTATTTAGGAGAAGAGATCTACTCTGAGGAAGGTGTATTGTTCACCTTCCCTAAGAAATTATGCAAGAAAAAGCCAAGATTTGTAAAAAGGGATAACAATGTATTACACCAGCTGACTGAAACTGGGAAAAAAGATAAGCTTTAGGGACACAAAATTTTTTACATTTCTGCTACGAAAGCTTCAGTCTTGAAAGCATGTTGTAAGAAATTGCCCTGGTTTTAAGATGGTTATAAGATATGCCTTACTGTGCCAAAGTGGATCTGAGATTTATTGGGCCAGAAAGGAGAAGCATACTGGGAATATGGCTTTCTAGCCTGGTGAGTAGGGCTGTTTAGTGATTCTAGGTTCTGTCCTCAAAAATATCTGACATTTTGTCATATAAGCCAATGATTGTTGAATACAAAACTCATCAACGTGACTGCAAGCAGAGACAAAAAGCCACAGGGATTTTCCACTGAAATAGGTGCCCTGAACATTCACAGGGAGCAAAAGTATTAGCAGATGCTACAGTCCTAGTAACTAGAACCTTCTCCCCAGAGGATGTGAAGGAACAGGGACTGCCTGTATAGATGCTTTAGGTAGTAGATGTGGGGAAAAAAGAATACCATTCTTTTTCAGGGAGACCCTTGTATTTTGTGGGGAACTTGATAGTGCTGTGACAAAATCAGTATGAAAACCCACTGAGTGGAGCTCCAAGGAAGCTTAAAGAGAGAAAGGATCCATTTCTGAAATTACATGGAATATTAGGCAGGAACCAGGACATCAGAATGTGCCTCCTGCTGTTCTTTGAAAGTGAGAAATCAAGGTGTCCAGTAAACAACAAATATTTTCAAGAGTGCTGTTTGATCTTACTTCCTCCTAAGTCTCAGTTTAGGTGCCTAAGATGGACTAGTATTGCTCCAAAAAGTATATTCACCCAGGGTCTATGCATCTGAAGTGGCACACATCTATCCGCGTTTTACTGTAATCTCTGCTATCATCTTAGACAAAATCATTGAGTAAATCACACTAATATTGTCTCCTATCATTACCTAGTTTAGGTGTTATGACTACTCATCATCACTGAGAGGACAGAAAAAGTGAAGATTTGGCAGCCTTGGATGTCAGGCAGGCTTTCTTGAATTTAGATGCTGTAGTCACAGTGACTAAGTACCCTGAACAATCTCTGGTTTAATTCATCATTTACAAAATAGGGAATTGATACCAAGCTTTTCACAAAGGTGTATGATGATAAGGCAGACAAAAAGAATTAAATCCATGCCAAATACTATTATAATTTCATGAATAGCAGGCAGGTACTGACCATTATCCATCTGTTTCTCACAACATTTTCTTCACGACCGCAAGGGACCATAGTTTCTAATCAGTTTCATCTATCTTTCACTATGCTGTGGGTCAAGTTTCAGACTCTGAATCAGAACCCTGACAATGATACCAGAACCAATATCTCTGTTTGATGCCATTCCTCTAGCAGATGCAACAAATGAGATAGTTTCCTTATCAGTGAAATATTAAAATTGTGCAATGAGAAAGTATTATTCATCTCAGCAGTGAGTAATTTAGTTTAGTCATTAGGGTGCACAATTGCATCAGTGTTAAACACAGGAAGAGGTGGGAAAAAACTGTGTAATCTATGTGTACTCAAATAAGTTCAACTCCAGACTCTGAATTCCTATTTAATTCCTAAAAGTTTGCTGCCATTTTCACTTTGACCTCTTCCCTAAATACACTGTCACAAAAGCAAACAAGTAAATAGTGAAGAAATTTAAATGACTCCACAGAAAAACAGTTAAAGAAAAAAAAGATTGTACTAAGACATGGCTACAGTTGTGGTAAAAACTATGTTCTAACCACCCAGGAGTTTCATGCGTAAGTATGACCATATTCTTGGCAAGTTCCTACACAAGTTTAGGACTGAGGTGAATACACATTAACACTCACCAGGTCCTTCCTTCATACAGATAATCTGTAGAATACTTTGCTTGATAAGAACAACACATATTATTACTGGTTTTGTGACCTTCTGAGTACTGTGTGATATGAAAAGATATGACCTTAAATTCTTTTTTTTTTTTTTTTTTTCTGGAGGATTCTCATTTTGTTCAGTATAGAGCACTCTGCACGACGTTCAACTGCAAAATCCTTGGTTTCTTTAATCCTGAAAAGGGCTTGTTGCGTGATTCTATATAGTACCACAAGATTGTTCCATTTGTTAGATGGAGTAATACTATTTTTCCCATGTGGTAAATCGCTTTCAGGTTTGCAGAAGAAACAGGCATATTTATTTTAACTCTTAGATGTTTCTGCATGAAGTCACAGTAATTATATCTTTCACTATGCCCTATCCAAGCACACAATATATATGTATATAAATAAAATGGAATATAAATTTGGCCTTTAAGTCTTGGCTCTGGCATGTTGTATTACCTACTTTATGTCAGCCCTGTGTAACACGATACAGATCTGCATTCTGGTATCACTAGTTCGGTCAGAATCAGTGTTTGTTTTACCATCTTGCAAAAGCAATAACTCTTACAGCTGTCTAGATAGATACAAATCTCACTTGAAATATTCAGAATGAATCCTAAGATGGTTTGCTGGCACCCAGAGGGGAAACTGTAGTGCTCTTGCTCCATTCTTCTGGAATTCCTACCAAGGCCTGAACACTGAAAAAAACAACATTTACAATTGAGTTAGTTTCCAAACTGCCTAACTTTTCAGTTGTGTGTTTTTTATATGTTAAATATGGTTCAGAAGATTAAAGTCTTCGTTTTAGGCAAAGAAAGGAAATAATGTTTCCTGTCCCATTTGCCAAGCTAAGTGAACAACTGTTCCAGCACAATTAGAATTGTTAATTGATTTGAAAACATAGGGCTTTGAAGGTGGAAAACTGCTGACATTATTTCAATGGGGAAATGCACTCCTGAGAGAGAGCACTGCAGTACAATTTCTCTCCTTGTTTTGTTGAATATACATCTATAAAAACACTGTGAATCATGCAGTAAAAACTGCTGTGCTGATATCATAAATCTCTGATAATAAAAATTTCATTGTTGAAACAATAAAATAGACTTTTATTATAACACAGAGTATCCACCTAAACATTGTCCTTTTAGCTTCTTTGAGTTAAATGTATGCACAGTTTTACAGTCTATAAACAGATCTGGAATAAAAGTTAATAAATGTCAAAATTTGCATTTCAAAAAATTCTTGCTGCATTTTAGGGAAGATCAATCTATGAACCTTTCAACATTATGTCAAATGAAATGCTAATTGTACCTTTAGGAATTTCAGAGACAGTGACAAGAAACTAAATGCTCTGTTCCTTTGCATCAGCAAGTCGAGGATAATTGTATATCTACTCTTGTGAACTTCTAAGAAAAAAAGAAAAATGCTAAGAAAAAAGGGTTTTCTATTCTTTAACTCAGGAGGGTAAACTCCTTCAGCCACCCTTCATCAATCTACCTTCAAATAAAGTGTGTTAACATGTTGACAATGGACAAATCACACAGAGCTACATTTATTCATTTTATAATAGGTTTGTCAAATGAGCTTCAGCTAGAGATTTAAGAGTGAGAAACATTTCTATCCAGGAACAACTGACTTTTATTCTGTTCAAGCTGCTAGAATGGTTTTGCAGCATAAATTTCTTTTTTAGGAAGAACTGTCTTCCTCCTCCCTCCCCAAATATTAGTAAAGTACTACTTCTTTAAAGGCTAAAACCACTAAAAAATATAAAGAAGAGGCATAAGAGGTTTTTTATATCCTCTCTAGACAAATCTGTAGTGCATCCCTTGTTTTGTTTAGTAATCATTCTTAGCAGTTTATGTCTAAGCAATACAAATTACATGCCATACAGGTAAGTGCAAGAACACACTTGTGCAATAAGGAAAGCTAGCTGGAAAGTAGCACCTAATTCAGGTTTGCAACGTTTACCCTGGTATTATCCTACCCTCACTATATTGAATATATTTCCTACAGCTACACTGAGCTTGTTGAAACATTCACTTACTGTGCGGAGATTGAGAGACAGAATAAAGTCGAGGAAATGTTTATGCTCATGTTAACCTGTTCAGTCAGCTTTATCCTGTTCAGGCCTGGACTAGACATCTTCTAACTCTCTAAATGTTTTTATAGCAAACAGTATGTGGTTTCCAAAACAGAGACAACTCTTATCCTGCCTTTCAGGACTATGGGCTATAGGCCTACATTTGTATATTTTAGGTCATTCCTTATAAAACTATTGTAAACTGTATTTCATTTAGAAGCTATGGAACTCAGGCATACTTCAGAGCTAGAATTCATACTGGAGAATCCACTTCTATTTGTGTTGCTGCTACATATCTGAAAAAAGCTAGTTAAATATTTGAGCCCAATCCTGTTGTCATTACAGTCAAAGGCAATTTTGTCTTTGATGTGAACAGGAATTAAGTTGGATTCTTGTATTCATAGGTCCACCAGAACATGTAACGACAGCCGTATTTTTAATTTACACTAAGTAAATGTAAAATTATACACTCAGAAGTGATGTATTTAAGTAATTTCAGCCCTGTGTAACCTCTCACTGCTAGAACACAGGCTACTTACTGGTTCAAATGTTCCAAACTATTTAAAATTGCTATCCATTGATTTTCTTTCAAAAATGCTAATCTCTATGTCATCTCCATTCTATATAATAGCTAGATAATCAGAAAATGTGGTAGTCGTGGACCTTATCTACCTGCTACTTATTTATAACAAATATTTCCAAATGTATGATTGCTCTGTTTTTTAGTAAAATCAATTCCTGACTCTCCATTCCAACAAAGTATTATTCATCTTTATATTCACGATACAGTGCAAAAGTATATTGCAACAGGAAACAATACGTATCAGAAAGAAAAGAATAAAAGAAAAAACTTGGCATAATCTGCACAATTCATTAGGTAGTCCATGCAAGGAATAACTATCCCATGTAGTAAACAATATCGTAATACAACATTTTGGGATAAGTGAATTTCAGCACGCCGTTCAAACATGTAACCGTAATTTCAACATAAATTGAATGGATTCAGTCAGTTCACTGGGGCCCTTTCTTCACCAATATATCTTTCACAACTGTGAAGTCTGTAATCAGGTGGACTTTTATTTTCATTTCACTTCATGCTTACATGAAAAAGAACAGATATGAAACAGGCAGAACTTTCTTAAGCACAATGTTAATCTTTTTTTTTTTTTTTTTAAGAGTCAAAACTGCAGGCTAATAAAGACCATTTAAAATAAAAGGGACCATTACTCCTCGGTTTTATATGAGCTTACATGCTTTCATTGTGCAAAGTGTGTTATTAATTTAACATGCCAGATTCATAGGTTTCTGCAATATCAGGTTTGATGTATTCATTATCGGCACTCAGTACATTAATTCACGCTGAAGTCCGGTAAATCAAAATTATACCATCTGGCTTCCTGTTCTTAATGATGAATTTGATGTAGGGGTGATTAAGATTGTTAGGCTTTTGAATTTTAATGTAAAAATTAGGGGATTAAAAAGGCATTTAGAAATGACCAATAGTTAGAATAAACTTACTGACAGGATCTAATTTGTGTACTTGCTAGTAAAGCTCCATTTTAATTAGCAGCCACAGTCTTTCAGCACAAGCTCAAAGAGACAGAAGTTTAGTGATTAAGAAGATGAAGCTGTTAAATTGATAAATTGACCTTGAAATACTTGTAACTGTGGGGGATGGCCTAGTAGCTGTATGGTTGGTATGTTGTGCTATCACATGGGGGAAAGAGTTTCAGGATTGACCCTAGTGATTCCATCTTTTTAGATGATTGGCCAGCTGGGGGTGGGAAAAAAATCAGAGGTGACCTGCTCAATGTCTAAATTCAATTGCTCAATTTGTAAGCAAACAAATTCCATTATTATTTAGCACTTGCTGGCAGATAGCCTGAAATACCATCTCAGTTCTTCAACATCTTACTCACTCCTTCTGCCAGAGAGAGGTGCTAAAACCAGGTAGAAAAGATAATGGGGTTGAAACAACATCATAAGGTGAATGATGACCTTTCAGCTACCATTGAGAGCAGAACAGTCAGGGACAAATTTGTCTCTCACTTGTCAAATGTTCTTGATAATAGTCAAGCAGTCATATCTTTGACAAGATGATTCCATTGTACCTATGGTATTTTATTAATCTAAAACAAAGACATTGCATATTGTTGCATGGAAATTGCTCAAATCTTTTATGGGACAGATAAGTAAGAGTTAGAGCATGCAAAGGGAAGATAGCTCTTCTTAGGGTGTCTGAGTTTGTTAGAGCTGCATGACATCACGTGGAATCAAATTAGGGTCAACAAGCTAAGGCAACTCAAATTCATATACATAGTAAAATTGAAATTAAAAAAAAAAAAAAAAAAAAAGCTCTTCTCCCATGTTTTGGCAAGGTTCCAGCTATTTCCATCATCTCAGAGAAATGTGATAATATGTTAGATCTCACCTCCCCTTTAAAATTCCTAAAGATAGTCGCTAATATTGGTACACTGTGGTGGGTATAACTTACAAGAGAAAACGAGTACATTTGTACATATCAACAGTTTGAAGGATTCTCATTCCTTGGCAAGTCAGGGAATATTTTAAGTCTTATATTTTAGAGGAAATCGAATCTTGACTAACCACTGCAATTTATGTCATTTTAAATAAGATATATTTGAATAAGTATATTTTTCATGCCCTAAAAAGACTGATGTCTTCTTTTATAAGCTCATCCTGTGACACACTTGAGTAGGTAGGTATATTGATTTTTTTCTTTTTCTGATGGCAATGAAGTGTAAATGGAAAATATCAGACTTGGCAATCACTTAAACCATGTGAAAATTTCAGAGTGAAGGCTATTAGAGTCACTTTGTGATCTCCCTAGATGACCAAGGAAAAAAACATTTCTACATTTCTTCAGATCCTTTGTGTGACAGCTAAGGAGAATAACATTTTTTCTAATATGCCAGTTTTAGTCTCTAGTTGAGAATAACCTCAGTGCTTTCTTATGTCACTAGCTGAGAGAAGATGAAAGACCCAGCCTTGTGTAAATGGCTTTGTCTAACCATCAGTCTTTAGCTCTGCATGGCAGCTGTACTATTGACATTAGCTTGTGCACTGGGTGAAATTGAAGTGAGTTAAATGTGACCTTGGCTTAGTTGTTGAAGTAGAAATGAACTCTACTGGGAGTGAAAAAAAATAAGACCAGTTTCTCTAACTTCATTTTTTCTTTAATGAGTTTAACAGCACTCTTAGGATTTGATACATTTTATAAAAAAGCTTTTATTTCCTTTTCTATTATACAATGAGTAATCACCATTAGTAAGGTTAGCTTGCCCTT
Source organism: Athene cunicularia (assembly GCF_003259725.1). NCBI lineage: Eukaryota > Metazoa > Chordata > Aves > Strigiformes > Strigidae > Athene > Athene cunicularia. Next base: position 42,385,021 of record NW_020799091.1, read on the forward strand.
TTAGTATAAAACCCTGATTTTAGGTGTTTATATCCCAATTACTATAAAAAGCGCATATCTCCCCCCCAAAAAAATCCACTGCCTTTTCTGTATGTTGTCCACTGTACCATTTCACAAAAGACCTGTTAACCACACTTATTAATTATAGTTAAAACATTAAAAATATTGCAAAATGTTCAGTGTGTCTAATGACTTTGCTTTGTCTGTTAGGTTACATTGAAATTCACTGAACTACTTGCTGGTAAATCACATGCTAATGTGAGAGACATGCAGGTAAGTGAGGATGGTGTGGAGGCAACTGAGGATTTTAATCTTGTTTGTATTCTGTGATTTTTCCATGAGTACCTGACAACATGAAACATCTAAAGATGGGCAGAAGAAGCAGGAACAATTAGTCACATTCTCATCCAGATCTTCAGCTCATTGTGTGTAGGGGTTCAAACTGGGGGGGACGGGACGGGGGGACGGGGAGGACTGGGCTACATACACCAGAAATTCCCACCAGTTCACAAGACAGTGTGAGGTAAAATGGAAGCGTAAACCTCACATTCACTGTTGGGGTAATACGCTAGATGTATTTTGTAGAAAAGGACTTCAGAGGAAGCTGCATGGATGACTAGGGAATGGAAAAATGATCCATTCCGGGGCTCTGTGGCCCCAGGACCATTACAGGAGAAAGGAGGACAGAAACTTTTAGAAGAACCAGACACTGAGAAAAAGATCTTTCCCTACTTTCAGGGAGACACTGAAGTCTCAGACTGAAGGCAGAATACTCACATTTTGGATAATCTAATCCTGAGTAGGGCAGTCCCAAAACTAAGCATATGTCTGGATAAAGGACAACTTATTTCTTGGGGGCAGACCTACAGCAAAAGTAAAATGATAAGAGCTTGGGGGTGTTAGACATAGGGTTGGATGCAGCCATTTATCAAAAAGACTACCCATCTTTTCTGGTCACTGGGGCAAGCATTTTCTTTTCCAAAAGGCGAACTTCAGTGAACTTACATTCACTGAATTGCACAGTATGATATGATAAACTATCTGAGGTACTGGTTAAAGTAATTAGAATGCTAGCTAAAAGTAAGTGAAAACTACTTGGGTTATGCCAGCTTTATTGTTTATGGAGATATATGCAGCAGCCAGTTCATTTCAATTAAATCTCTTCCAAGATAGAATTCAATCCTTATCAGAATTTCCTTATTTGATAATTGCAACCCATTGTTTGTGGGTTTTACACCCAACAACACTATTTTCCTGGTCTCATTTCTATATCAGTCAAATAATTCTGACTCAATTACATTTCCCAAGCCTTCTTATGTGGCCCTAATTTCAATTTCTTACAATTTACTGCTTATAAGCAATGGGTTAAAGGTTTGCACGATATATTCCACTACCCCTAGATTTTCTGTATTGCTGTTTGAAAATGAAAATCTTTCTTTTCATCTTCAGTGTCTTTCTCTTACATTTTTCTGTATTATTTCATAACCATATATCTGTCCTTGGTCTTAGCCTTTCCAACTGCTCTTTATTTTAGTGTCCACCTCATTCATTTTGACTTATTTTCCAGTTTTGTGCAGTCATCAAATTTCAGCCTGTTACTGCACATTCTGTGTTTCAGGTTACTTTTATATAAGGTGAATAAAATTTGTCTTAATAGTGATACTTTGGCCTTATACTTGTCTGATACTTCCCTCATTCACAACCGTTAGAACTTATAACTACCCTTTATAATATACATGTCAATTCTTAGGACATTAATGTAACATACTGCCAGTACCATACATCACCAGGCCTGCCACAAACTTCTCTTGGGTTCTCTCTGAAAAAACTTTGCTAGGAACTCAATAAAGACTTTTCTATAGTTTTGGTCTGGTTTAATCCATTTGAATTTCTTTAAACCCTTTTTTGCAAACTAAGCAAAATATTTCAATTCTGTAGTTGTCATAGTTTCTTTTTCTTGAATGTAATTAAGTTCATAAGACTTCTGGATTAGAGGCTTATATCACAGGAAAATCCTTTTATAAAATCAGGGATGAGTGAAAATTTCAGTGATCTGGTATTTTCCAAGGTTTAAGTCATACACAGGGCCAGATTTATGTTTTTAAATAAAAGATGTCAAGCTGTGGACTAGAAATCGCAGCCATTTCAAGCATCCTGCAAGTGCACAGTGCGGGGCTAGGAGATTACGGACTACAGAGAAAATGCCTGGCAGTGTCAGATTCAGCCCTAAAAAAGCATATGGCCAGAAGCTGAGACAGAGATAATTCCCTGGAATACCAAAAGCATGTCCAGCACACAAAACTGTGAATATGTGGCTATATGTATTATTGGAGCATTTTTCACTATTGCCAAATGATTACCCATTTCCATAGCTCACTGATGGATATGGCAAATAAACCAATTCGTCATAGAATAGAATCATAGAACAGCCTAGGTTGCCAGAGATCTCAAAATGTCATCTGGTCCAACTTTTCACAGGAAAGGGAGCCTAGATGAGATTATCTAGAACTCTGACAATTGCATTTTGAAAACCTCCAGGGATGGTGATTCTTTGATGTCCCTTGGGAGGTTGTTTCAGTGATTGCTTGTTCTCATTGTAAAAAATTTCTTTCTTATATCAAGAAGAAACCTCTCCTGGAGCAACTTGTACCTCTTTCCCCTTGTCTTCTCCATGTGACTCCTTGTGAAGAGAGAGCCTTCATCCTCTTTGTAGATGCTTAAAAGTACTGGAATACTGTGTTGAGATCACCCTGAGCCTTCTTTTCATCAGGGAGAAAAGAACTAACTCATTCTGTCTTTTCTCACAGGGCAGGTACTCCTGCCCCTTTGATCATCTTTGTGGCCTCCCCTTTGGACCCTCTCCAGCCTGTCTGCATCTTACTTGATCTGTGGGGACTCAGTCCTGCTAGAGTCACAAAATCACAAGCATGCAATGAGACTTCAGAGGGGGAGGAACAAAATTTACAATTTAGGATCTTTCTTTTTTTGGTTCAATTTCATTGTTAATTTTGACATTGTAGAAATTTTATTCTCTCAGAGAACATGATCCAAGGCTTTCAATGTCTTCTTATTGTTAGAACTATATAGTAAAGTCTCCAGTGTTTACATCTGCTAATAATGATCACCTGTCATTTTATAGAGCCCATTAACAGAGAAAGAGGGCAGAGCTTAAGAAACACAGAACTTAAAAGCGTTACTAGATAAATAACCATTCATATGGTTTTAAGATAGAAATGCACTTCTGAGTGATTATGAAATTCACACAAGTGGTCTTGTACAGCTTTAGAAAATCCATATAATTAATTAATATCTTTACCTTTTAAAGTATTTGTTTCACCTTTCATCTTACAAGTCAAGCTTTCTAGATTTTAGCTAGATCACTTCTTAAATATGTGCTCCTTTGTCCTTTTCAGTTCCAAAGAGATTATAAATAAACTTGCTAAAGGTTTCCCTATCTCTTCTGGGACGCTTCATCAAATGTGTACCTTCTGGTCCTTTAGTTTTGTCAGTCTTTAAATGTTCTAATTTCTAGGTCACCTCTTCTGGCATGATCTTAAGTTTCTTCAGTATGCCTTCCACCTCTGCTGTTAAATTTATGTCTGTTTCTGGCATCTGTTCCCAATCCTCCTTTGTGAACACTGGGGCTCAGAATTCATTAAATTTTTTAGCAATGCCTACCTAGGCTGTCAATAAATTACTTTCACTATCTTTTTGAGGCCTTGCTGTTTTGTTTGCTGATGTCTTGTTCTTATTAGTCAATTTATCCTAACTTAATCCTGGTTTCTCTTTTCTTTTACAACAACATAACTCAGAAGTCTTTCTGTTAAAAATTATTATGGGAGCTGTGCAAGAAAGCAAAGCAACTAACTCTTTTTTAGACTTGCTCCTTTTTTTGATCCATGTTGTTGCCTACTTTGTGTTCATTTTGCATTTTTCCCTGGTCCCTGACCTGCTGTAAATAAGAGAATTATCCTGTAGCCAGCTCACTTCTCTAATGCTATCCAAAGATATTATGCCTTCCAAAGATATAGTGGATTGGATTCTAACATACTCTGTACTTGGTCAATTATTTTAATTCATGCAAATCAGATGTAAAGAACCATAGAAAAAGCTCTTGAAACACTTGCCTTGCCTGAGTATCAACATTTATCATTCACAGATCAAACCCATTGTATCAGTGAAGCTGTTCTAGGCTGGTATCCATTTTCTTCCTCCCAACATCTGTTGAGATTTTTGAGAGAAAATAGCTAAATTATAAATCCATTCAAAAATTTATAGTATTGTGGGTGGAACCTTTTTGGGTCCACTGAAAACTGAATGCAGCTATTGTCAACTAGTAACAGCTGAAAATCAACCATAGTTTATCTACATATCTATATATAACTATATATATTTATATCTAGTATAAAATAATTTTGTATGATGTGAACTAAATATTAATGTTTTTATAATATTAACAAACTCAGTACACTTTGTGCATGGATGCTTTTATGTCTTTTTAAACATGCTATAGATCAATCAATATTGAACCAATGTATTTGTGTAAATCTTTTAAAAATGTCTATATAATTTAAGATTAAATTTCCAACCAGTTCCTAAAAAGATCTAGGTATTTGTACCTTTCATTTTGCAGCCATATATAACTCTAGAAATAGTGATACATCAAGGTCATTAACCTGTTCAAGACCCTGATAAATTCAGAGCTATAACTATTATTACTACTGATGTTACCTTTGCTATGCTTCTTGAATTTGCATACACACATCTTAGAAAAACCAGTGAGTGCCTCATTATTTTAAGATATTTTCATATTTACTTTTTTTTTATCTCTTCAAGTATTGTGAGGTTCGTTTTTTTTTTTCCACTCTCTCTAGGCATTTTGTTGTCTATTTTGTTGTTTGATATTATTGTCACCTTGTCCACCCATCTGCTTCTTCAGCCTATTTCTTTCCTCAATTTTTGACAGTGCCTGTATAATGTTTCTCACACATCTGGTTTCTCTCCTATATATTGGCTTAAGCCCTCCCTCATGTTTCTGTGTATCCTCTTAGCATCTGGTAGATCACTGCCTGTTTGAGGAGATGCCTATTCAGAAATCAACTTTCTGCTGCAATGTTGTGAAACTCTAGGTAGGCTGGGGTGAAGCTACAGTAGACAATAATTATTATTCAGTGGCTGATGCAAAAATTCTGTACATAATGAAAGAGCCTATTGTTATGCAGATACTCATGGGGATAGTGTGAGGGTTTCTGAAGAAACCTTTGGTTTAAATCTTTCAGTTAAAATCTCAGTCTTAATGTTGCATCAGTATAACTTTTGCATTTAATAAAAAATGGATTAAGCTTTGAGAGTACCTTTTTTATAATAATTATCTTGTTTATTTATTCGCAGTACTCTTAGAATGTTTATATTTGCATAGTTTAAGAACTTCAGCCACCTAGAACTAGTTAATAAAGACATAAGACTATGCAGTCTTATCCAAACCAACACATCTTACCTGTGGTCTTTTTCCCTCAATATATTTCCTCCACAAAAAGACATATCCATTTCTTGAACTCACAGATGTTCTTTGCTCTTTCCCCATCATTGTCCCATATACAACAGTTTGGCTACACTGTGTTACCAGAATTTCTTTAGTGCAATTCCTCTTATGGGTAGAGAGCTAGTGTAATACCATATTAATTCACATTTACTCCTAATATACGTTACATTTTGGATTTATGACTGGCTTCGAGTGTTTATTTATGTCTTACAGGAAAATACTTTCCACACATAGTATAGAAATGAAACCTACACAAACACCAAGTAGAAGAGCTTTGCAGAGTAGAATTTGGAGGAAGAGAGTAGTACAATCTTTCATCCACACTACGGACACTGTCTCCCCCTGCTCTATGCACCAGTAACCATGAAGAGTTCACATTTCCATTTACTTGTAGACTCATTGCTTGCCTTGTGACGTCAGTGGCTCAGCTTTCTCTTGCCTCAGACCCAATCCTTCTTCCTCATTCCTTGCTCCTGGGAAGAACATTGATGCCTATCATTGCTTTGTGGTACACAGGGGGAGCTGGAAGCACCCTCTGTTAGTCATTGCTTGCCTGACATTAAAATCACTGACAGCTTAGAAGACTTGTTTGTCTTTGTTTAAATAACTGTTTATCTATCATCATAATGCTACCTTGGTCCAGTAATGGCAGGCACCACAGATCTAAATTCCATCTGCGTGATCACCCTTGACAGGTCTATACACCTCCTGCCCTCTAAGGAGTAGAGTAAGCACAAAAATGGATTCATTCAATGTTTGGTTTCCCTTTTCTAGTCATGCACACCACCCAGTCTGGGAGACCTAGATGACTAGTCTTCAAATTTATTCTTAGTTTCTATACTTAATCAACTTTAATCTTCTTTAATAAGATGAAACATTCATTTTCAGGTATCTTTTTTGTGTTGTGCTATTACACCAGTGTTTTGTCCTTTACCCTATTATTCTTTTCTGTTCCATGACTTTAAGTAAGCAATTTATCTCTGGTATAGAACCTTGTCAGTTGTCTTTTTAAAAATCTAAGTATAGTACATGCATTGAATTTCTCTATCATGGCAGTAACATCTTAAAAAAATTTCATGTTAGTTAAGTGTGACCTCTCTTGCCCAAGTCCACACTGATTATCACTGTTTCAAGGAGTCATCTGTCATTAAAAACCAGAAGGTGGTTTTGAATATTTTCATTAAATAAATTAGTTAAATTATAATTTCTTAGGTTGCCTCTTGGTGCTTCTTAATAATTAATAGTTTTATAGCTCTTTACTTCTATATCTAAAAATTATTAGAAAACCTTCAGCAAATTTATGTGACTAGAAAAAAATGTGATTTCACCGAGATCACAGTGACAAATTTAGTTGGACAGAGCACCTAAAAATATTTTACTGGTGTTATGTAAATAGCAAATGTTGTTGGAAGTAATTTGATGCAAACCTAGCAAGAATCCTCCTATCTGGCTCACTATTCACATTCAATGTCTCTATATCATGAAAGTTGTGAATTAACACCAGGAATTTTCTCATTGCCCTGTGCTTCTAAGATATTCCTCATGGAAAGAAGTTATAGGAAATATGTTGTATTAGCAGTACCCGTATTTGTTAAAATGGAAATGCTTTGCCAGTAAGTAGGTCCCTGCATCTGGCAAATTCTCCTTGCCTAATTTTGAAAAATTAATACCTGCAGTGTAGGCTTTATCTTTAGTGTTTATGTGCTTTATTTAGGCCTTTGGAGGCTGAAGAGTTCTACAGAGACCTCACTGTTTTGGCTGGTAACAATGAAAAAGTGCAGCCCATTGATTTGGTAAACACTTAACCTGATATGGACGCTTAAAGTGTCTCAGCTATATTTATTCCATTACTGTTAATTTAAAATCAGGAGGCAATGGAGTTACACGGGGGTAGTTGTGACACGAGTGAAAGGAATCAGGCTCATCATCAGCTATTCTACTGAATATTCTGTTGAACTGTTGTGAATGACATCCAGAGCTGAACTGAAGATAACTGCATTTGATAGTGATTTAATATTATTATATTTCTGAATGTGGCATGCTCCTTATGCCCAAATGCCAGAAATATAACTGAGAAAGGCTTCCTGATGTGGAAGGAAAGATGAGGTAATAGGAAGGAGCAAGGAGAACAATCTAACACAGTTGTAAGGAGAGACAGAAGACCATGCTGTGGTAAAATTGGAGCCAAGAGGTGTCATGATGAAGAGAACAGAAACAATAATTTTCATTTTGTGCAGTACCTTTTAGTCAAGAATATCAAACCACTTTGCAGTTTAGCTTAGGTCTCTCTGTTGCTGTAAATATGTGTGGCATGTAAAAAACTGTAAGTGGCTTCTGTAAACAACAAGACCACTGAAAGCTGGACATACTGTTCTGACTTGTAACACTTAGACAATAAAATGCTTCTCTGAACGACAGGGAAACATAAACAAAAAATGGAACAAAATTAATGATGAGGCAGAAATACAGCCTTCACCCTAGAATTTCATGAAAATCTGAGTATATTCTATCTCTGTTGCTCTTATTTACTCTGTCTTACAGGACAGCCATAACTCCCAGCACTAATGGGATTTAATTTCTGATGCTTGCTTTGATAATTTCACTCCTGACTGTAGAGGATAAGACAAGGAAGACAACTATTCCTAATGTGCGTTCTTACTTTTCTAGAACAGTGACTACCCATGAGCAAGTAATGGATGCATCCATGATGAGATGCACCTGCAGGTGCTGAGGGAACTGGCAGATAAAGGGGCTAAGCCTCTATCCATCATACCTGAGAAGTTGTGGCAGTCTGGTGAAGTTCCTGCTAACTGGAAAAAGGGAAACACAACCCCAATTTTTAAAAAGGAGAAAAAGAAGATCTGGGGAACTACAGCCCTGTCAGTCTTACTTCTGTGCCCTGCAAGATCGCGGAGCAGATCCTCCTGGAAACTATGCCAGGGCACATGGAAAATAAGGAGGTGATTGGTGACAGCCAACATGGCTTCACTAAGGGCAAATTGTACCTGACAAATTTGGTGGCCTTCTATAATGGGATTACAGCACTGGTGAATAAAGGAAGAGCAATTGATGTTGCCTATCTGGACTTGTGCAAAATACTTGATACTGTCCTGCACGACATGCTTGTCTCTAAACTGGAGAGACATGGATTTGATGGATGGACCACTTGGTAGATGAGGAATTGGCTGCATGGTGAGACTCAAAGGGTTGCAGTCAAAGGCTTCATGTCCGAGTAGAGACCAGTGATGAGTGGCATTCCTCAGGAGTCGGTGTTGGGACCAGTGCTGTTTAACGTCTTTGTTGGTGACATGGACAGTGGGATCGAGTGCATCCTCAACAATTTTGCGTACTCCACCAAGCTGTGTGGTGCAGTCAACACTCTGGAGGGAAGGGATGTGCCATCAGAAGGGACCTGGACAGGCTTGAGAGGTGGGCCCATGTAAATCTCATAAAGTTCAACAAGGCCAAGTTCAAGGTCCTGCACATGGGTTGAAACAATCATAAGCACAAATACAGGCTGAGCGGTGAGAGGATTGAGAGCAGCCTTGTAGAGAAGGACTTGGGGGTATTAGTGGGTGGAAAACTATGAGCCAGCAATGTGCATTTGCAGCCCAGAAATCCAACTGTATCCTGGGCTGCATCGTGTGGCCAGCAGGTCAAGGCAGGAGATTGTCCCCCTCTACTGTACTCTTATGACACCCCACCTGCAATACTCTGTTCAGCTCTGGGCCCCCCCAGTATATTGGACCTGTTGCAGTGGGACCAGAGGAGGACCATGAAGGTAATCAGGGGTCCAAAACATCTTCCTTATGAGGAACAGCTGAGACAGTTGTGGTTGTTCAGCCTGGAGAAGGGAAGACTCCAGGGAGACCTTATAGCAGCCTTCCAGTACTTAAAGGGGGCTACAGGAAATGTGGGGAGGGACTCTTTGTCAGGGAGTGTAGGGATAAGATGAGAGGTAAAGCTTTTAAACTGAAAGAGGGTAGATTTCAATTAGATATGAGGAACAAATCCTGTACTGTGAAGGTGGTGAGGCACTGGAACAGGTTTCCCAGAGAGGTTGTGGATGCCTCCCCCCCCAGGAAGTGTTCACATACAGGCTGGACGGGGCTTTGAGCAACCTGGTCTAGTGGAAGCTGTCCCTGCCCATGGCAGGGCAGGTGGAACTAGCTGAACTTGAGGGTTCCTTCCAACCCAAAACATTCTATGATGTTATGAAGTCATTTAATCTTAGCAGTCAAGTCCTTGAACTCTAACTCAAAATAATGGCTACCAGCATGACTACTGGGGAGTAAGTGCATCATACAGGCCTCCAGAAAAGCATTTATGTTCACTGGGAATCCACAGTAAGCACTTGCTTCAGAAATTGTGTCACTGTCTGTCATTTCAAGGAAGTCAGGATGGCTCACCATTTATTTCTGGAAACAGCTAGTAACAGGTACCATTTCATCTTATAGACTAGTGGTTAGAAAGGAGGAAACAAGACAATCACGACTTCAATTTGAGGAGGTTCAGAATAATTATGGTAGTACTGCTATTTTGCCTTGTAAGCACAACTGGCAGTTAATTTCAAACAAATCAAGAAAAATATATTCTTTTCACCTTCTCCCTAAAGGATTTCTTTCTTAGAGAACTGCCACACAAACAGTTCATCTGTTGGCCTAAGTAGTAGATTAAAGCCTGACTGGACAAGGAAAGGAACAAGAAGCTGGACGACTGACAAAATGTCCTGAGGTGGGTCTGCTGCTTATGGAAACATTTATTTTATCATCAGCCAAAACACCTCAGGAGTCCTCCTCCTTCCTCTTCCACCTAATTCTGTTCTCTGTCCCATGACTCCTTCAAGAGTTTTTTGCTGCCACAGTTGCATGAAATGCTGAGTCTGCTGGCTTTGTTTGAGGGGAAAGAAATTCTGATGGGGAGTGGGAACAAGCATCTGTGAATGGGTGTAGGGGTGTGAGCCTGTTACACAAAAACAAAAGGGTAACTTAATTAACATTTAACAAGCTTAGTTCACAGTTGTATCGCCCACTTTCCCAGAAAGAGCCCTAACCAGGAGGTCTGAAGCTGCTGTGGGTGGGAATGTTCTCTGCCTTCCCGTTTAAGCTTTTCTTTGGTGTTGCAAATGGTTCAGTAGCTGAAATACAGAGACACATACATTAAAAAAAAAAAAATCATATTTGTGAATTTTCTCATTAATGGCAGTGTGCCACTTAAACATACCTTTTTACCTGTGTTATTAAGTGTCTACAGCATCAGTGTTGGAGTAATGACCTAATCAATGCACTTCCTTAAAATACGAGCATACAAAGGATTCTTGAATTCCTTGTGTATCAACAAACCTCAGAATCTTATTCCTCTTGGGTATAAATTGGTCATATTTTGTTGTAAACTAACATCAATTTCCATGTTGCTACGGAGGTTCTGCACTATGGTTTACAGGATATTTTGGACTCACGTATGGTTCCTGGTGTCTTTTTCTGACTCTGTGCACGGCAAGACATTCACTGAAATATCTAAAATCTACCTCAGATCCACATTTAAGTCAGTAGGCAAGAGTATTATATCGGGGCATGACAAGTACATTTTAGTGCTTTTGTGTGGGTGGAACAGTTTGACCCATCCAGAACTCTGACTCAAAAAGTTATTGATAGTACAGGTAATGGGGAACAAAACAAAGGTATTGTGGAATGAAGTCTGAAGTAAGAACAAAAGAATTAGAAAATGTCAGTATCAGCATTCAGATACTTTTAGATGCAGTTCAAGGCATACATATCTTTAATCTGATTTACCTGAAACTGGACATATGCCTGTTATCTATAAAGCTTTTTATAAGAAAAAAACAGTAGAATCTGTAGGAAATAGACTAATATGATATCTTGAAAAATATGCTGCCATAACAACAGAGAACAGAACACAACACTTGCTTCTGTAGTGATGTACAGATAAAAGAAAGGTTATTGGGTGTCAATGTGAACTGCTAAATTTTCCTTCCAAAAATAAAAACAAACAGTAAGAGTCTGAATCTGAATTCATTTACATAAAAGTAAATATATTGACTTTAGTTGATGGAATTGCTCTGAATGTAACTGAGATCAAAATCTAACTTGATGTTCTCATCCTATGATCAGACCTGGTTTAACTGTAGGAGTACACAGGACTTTAACAAGATCAGAAATTAAACAGTGCTGTAAACTTTAATAGTGAAAGAACAGAGTGACCTGACTAGCATATCTGTCTCTGCTGCTCTAGCTTTGATGAGTATTATAGAAACAACAAACTTGAGCCTTAGTTCCAGTGAGGATAGTATGTATGAAATCTGACTTGCCACATCTTACACAAAATTTTCTGCATGGTGACCTTTTGCCAAAACAAATTGTATGAAGTTGCTAGCGTTTGCAGGTAGTTGGCAGTTTGCTGTCCAAAGCAAATATAAGAAACTCAATGAGCAGTGGCAGTTATGAAAACTGTTGTGTCTAAACAAACTAATCAGAGCACAGTTCCTGAGACACAGTGCTTTATAAATTGTTTGTTTAAGGAGTGAGTTTATAGCAAGAAGCATTGGAGTCATAAAAATGAAAGAATCCATGCTTAAATATGGTAACATAGTTGCTCTAAATACACCTTGAAAAAATGATATATTCATATATAAAAATATACACGTACACAGTAATGACTTATGAAACATTGTCTCTTCTTGTTGGAATGATATCATAGACAAAATCATGTCCCTACTTCAGTCAAAGTAACATTTCACATTAGCAAGGACGGGATTTTTTGAAATTTTTGATGGGTTTTAGTGCTTTTGGGTAGTACTAGTATTTTAATTAAAAAGAATGATGTATTGTACTGGCAGAAGTCCCAGTAAGATCTAAATGACTTACAGACCATTTATTAGTATAACAAGTGAAGATCTCCCCAATATCCCATTTATTTTCAGCAAAAAGCTTACAATGGATTCTCAATATTTTACTTTTCCCAAAAGTCTATCCTTAATTTTTCATAGAGAAACAACAAGGTATAGCAATTGGGTATAAATCAGTATTTCCCATTATATTCACAACTTCAAATGTAGGCATTCAGCCTTAGTGTGTCATCCAGACTCCACTTACAATTTTAAACTTTTTTTTCAGCTTGTGGATCTCACAGATTTTCCAAAAGCACTATGAATCCTCCTGTCAGCAATTCTGCTAGCAACAGTCTCGGGTTTTTTATTTACTTTTCCCAGATCAAAAGTTGAGAACCACCTATCTCTTCATTAGTCGGTGAAGAGATAGACACTACCAGAGGATAATTCATCCAACCTGGTTTAGACACCTATTTTAGTCTGGAATGGATCAATCTCCAGAGACACCTATCCTTTTCCTTTCACTGTAACTAGAGGTGAAGTTACTAACAAATATAAGTGGAGAAGTATTTCACAAGTAACATCAAAACCACAAAAAGAAGCCAGATGATTCTTTTTCAATGTACCTGGTGGTTTAAATTGCTAAATTTTAATTTTGTTTACACATGAAATAATCTCATCTGACATTATTAATTGTTTAGCCCAGTTTAAACTACAGCAGAATTTGATCCTAACCGTATAAGCAAGCATACTTATAGTAAAAGACTCAGAAAAAGATCACTTTTAAATATTTTTTGAGGAATGTAATAAAGCTATGGTTAATATGATACCTTAAAATTTTACTCTTTCTGGAAACTTCAAAGGTTTATAGAAGTAAATGTGTATGTAAAGCAATAATGCACCCTGCAACCTCTGTTTCATAAGAAAGCCATTAAGTCAATGTGATCATTCGTATAAATAAGCACTTTGCATAAATATAATTTAAATGATTGAGCCCTATATTTTTGCAATTATATTTTTAGATCAATGTTCTAAAAGTACCATCTCTTAATAAGCATGAAAAAAATGGAAAACTCCCCCATACTTTTGAGATTTGTTGTCAGAGCACTTCCACTGAATGAGAATTTTTTTTTAAATTTCAATTTAAAGAACACTAAATAGCCAACTTTTGAAAATTTCATATGAATGAGAAATTATGATAAAAATATTGTTGCAGAGGCATCAGAACATGCTGTTTCCAAAAAATAATGTGTCTTACAGGCTTTGCACCTGTGCTCACTTATTGACCTCAAGGGCATGGAGCATACAGTTCATAGGCTGCAGTATTTGGGCTTCCTTAGAGTCACAGACTGAAGGGAATATTTATATTGCAAACTGAAAGATGAGAAAGAAAATAGTTTGAACATGAGGTCACTCACCAACCACTCAATTGAATTGTTAGGTCCCCATGCCCATGGCTCTGCACAGCTTCACTAGCTCTCACAGACAAAGCCAAGGTACTGTCTGGGGACAGTTCAACACTGATCGCTCATGAAAGGCAGAATGGGCAAATCTGCATCAGGTCCAGATCCCTTCATCTCATTTAGTCCTCCAGCACCATCCCAACAGGCCTTGCCCCTTGAAAGTTGATACAAGATCTCATTTCAAATAACTTTTTTTTTTTTTTTAAAATGACAATACCACTGTAGAGAGCCATAACAAAGATTTAACATTATTTTAGATACTTTTGAACAACTGATAAACACCTGCATACCAGCGCTATGTAGTGTAGGCACACTAGTCTGTATGAGGTGGAGTTAGCAGTGTGGATGTAAGGCAACATGCACTATTTGGCAAGGGATCTCTCCTGGTTTTCTTGTCCAGAAATACAGATGCATCCCCCCAAGTGTCCATCCCAGAGTTTGAATGCTCCGTGGTGGCTAAAGACATGGAGTCCTGAGTGTCCCCATCCCACTTGGAAGGCTGCCAGGCTATCAAGAAATTTTTTTTCAAGTAAAATTTAAAAATAAATTAACCAACAGACAGAACAGGAAATAAAGGACAATAGGTTTAGGCTTATTTCTGTAAATCCCAGTTGTTAGGTTTCTACACAGATAAGTAGCAGCCTGCAGCATGAAACACCATTTTCCATTTTGGGAATAAAGAGAAAGTCATTCTGCTTATAATAGGGAGAACTATAAGACACTTCTTGCCTTATAGAAAACAGGCTTGAGAAATAGCTGCCAAAATGGCCACATTCAAATGTTCAGGCAACTTCTTTCTTACTTCACTTTGCCTTAAAATCAGAAGACATATCCACTCCATTGATACTTGTTATAGTTTATATCTCTTGGCAGAGAATTTCTCTTGGTAAAAGCTTTGGTGTTGTACTAACATAACTTAAAGATTATGGGTAGGTATTTCTGCAGTTTACTTGTGTAGATCAGGGATAAATCAGCACTCATATTGGTACATCATATCCTCTCTATTCAGTCATATATTTATACTGAAATCTAACACCAACTTAATCAGTAGACCTCCTATGTACATGTTATATTTAAAATTGTCATGGATATGATGTAAACCTCTAGTCTGCATGAAAAAGGTAATTTTCAGAGCACTTTCTATTTATCTCTTCCTTTATATAGATAACCTTAAAGGGCTTGCCTAATTTTAAAACAAAAACCACATTTTTCTACTGAACTTCTAACAGAGTATCTCAGTAAGCAGATGAATCCTACCACACAAAGCCCAAGGATATCTGGGGCTTATATAATGCAAGAGAAATAATGGAGTTGAATCTAGTGAAAACTGAGGTATGCAATGTCAGTGTTTTATGTAAGTGTCTTGTAGCCACACCAAAATGAATTTTCAAGCTTTAAATATTTAAGACAAAAAAAAAAAAAAAAAAAAAAAAAAAACAAAAAAAAAACAAAAACAAAAAACAAACCCCAAAAACAGTCTGATTTCTTAATGTCAAAAAAAGCTATTTCAATTACTTTTCTGTGTGAAAATGGTGGCAGTCAGTAACCAGTTAGGTTGATCGCAGCTGGTTATTTCTATGGATATATCAGGAGATACTGTATTGATCCACTGTCAACTTTTCTAATTTGAAGAAAATTGTTTGACTTCAGGGGAGCACTACACATTTCTTGAACTCCACACTTTTTGGTGTGTGTGTGTGTCTCTTATTTATTTATGTTTAACACCAGCAACCTCCATTAATCAGCTGCAGAACACAAGCAGAATTCCAGCTGGCCTTGGCAAGACACTCTGCTGGGAAGTAACCCCAGACAGCTTCACTGTGGCAATTAAGCACTCATTCATTAGTAGTGTGAAAATATAAAGGCTGCTAGAGGAAAAGACATATATTGCATACAAACATTTGATGGAAGGAATTTTGTGTTAATTTCACAGATTCCCTTGCCCCAAATCAATTTATTCCAACCCTGCAAAAAGGTGGTTTGAACTGCAAATAGTGGTTTGTGAAATCGAGTTTCAGTTTTCCTAATGAAAAATTTCACCAACTCTCAAGAACAAATCAGGCCCACACTTCTGATCTATATATGGTCTTCCACTTCACAATTTCTATCAACTTTTTATGAAGGGAATTAATCCAATATCATAAACACACTGGACCAACCGCTATTGCAAATTGATCATGCTGTGATTCAGAATTAAGCTACAACTTAGAGAAATTTTCAATATTTAGTGGCATTTATGTGCTTAAGACCAAGTAGGAAAACATCATTTACAGAGAGAGGAATAAGGGATAGGGTATGACCAAGGTCCTGGAATGAATCAGTGTCACTGAGTGCAATTTTATTGTCAACTATCCTTCAAGAAGGATGTATCTGACCTTATTCTTAAGAAGAGCCTGATGGTAACCAAATGGGCTTCATTTGTACTCACTTCTATGCTTTGACTAAGGAGTTGATTAAACTTGTAGGCTTTAAAGAGAAGTTAAATGAAATCTCTGCCAAAAGTCCAACCACTGGAGACATTCATGAATTCAGATATCTTCTGGCATGGATCTTATATCTATACTACAGGAAGGAAGGAAAGGGAAGGGAAACCTACAAAGGTTGATGTATTTTCAGTTGCAGCCATTACTGATAGAGAATAGCAGAAGGGCAACAACTACGACTTGGTTAAGACCCTTTTATTCTGAAAATCATCTTGCAGTGGTCTGAAATACTTTAAAGTATGCTGTGGTTGCACTAGTTGGCATATAGAGCCAACAGACCATTAGCCAGATGAAAATTGTTGCAATATGACAGATGTTTGACTCCATTTCTGCCTGGAGGCTGGTGTAAACCAGTAACATTAGTTCTTTGCCAGCTGGATAATATTCCCATACTAGATATTATCTCTTACTCAGGTAATTCAGTGACTGTCCATTCTTTGTTAGCCACTGGAATGAAGGAAAGAATCAGTTTAGGCAAAGGATAATTAATCTTATTAAAGCATACCAAAACACAACTGGAACTCATTACACTAAAACAAGACTGAGCTTCTGGTCTCAGTTTAATTCCTTGAAGATAAATGTCCCAAAGTAAGCACTTCTATCCTGTGGCATATTTATTAAAAGTTTTAAAAGAGAATCAGCAATTGAGAATCCTCAAAAAGTCCAAACAACTAATTTGAACCATGCAGAAGTATTCTAGGTCAGCACTAATGAGTCTGAAAAGGTAGGGTGGAGAAAATTGTACTAAAGTGTATTTGTTCTGTAGTAAATAAACAAGCCATTCAGTAACAATTATTTGGAAATATTTCCTAAGTCAAATACATGTCATTTTAAAAAATGAAATAAAATTAATAACATGCAAATCTTTTGTTTTATACGTGTGGATTCCCTGAACAAAATCCTATATTCTATCTTGCATTTCAGTATTTTGGTGTTGAAATATGTTTGTTAGTTACCTTAAAAGGTAGAATTTTTATTATTCACTGTAGCCACTCGCTTCTCTTTGTAAAATCAGTAATTATTATTTATGATAATTTTCAAACTCTTCCTTTAGTATCTCACTAGTACAAGAAAAGCTTACGTGTATCACAAACATATTCCAGCAACCCAGTTCAAACAAAATGTTGGAAACCTTTTTTTTAGTGAATCCTGCTGTAACCAACCAACACAAAAAATCTCTCCCTCCCCCTGCAGCCATATAGACTAAATACTTTATAAGTCTTACTCTAGTTAATATTATTCTCAAGTTACAAAAAAACTTAACTACTTATTTACAGTCAAAAGTACCTTGTGTTCACTGGTACAGAACCCCAGTCATTTTCAGACCACCAGGCACATGAGCAACTACATAAGCTATACAATTATAAGTCTATTCTTTGGAAAGTAATATTTGAAGAGTAACAAAAGTCATAGTTTATTCGACCTGCATATAAAACCATTGAAGTATAATACATTTATCATATTAAAAATGCATCATTAAAATTTAAAAGCAGGTGTAGTTACTCAAAAAGCTAATGGTATAGTCTGAAGACTCCACTCAAGATTGTACTGTTGAATTCCCACTGGGATAAAACAGAAAGAGAAAAACAGAGGGAGGGAATTGGAGTGACCTTGCACCAAGGTGCTAGTGCCTGATCCTATGTTTCTGGTAGGCTGTGGTTGAGCTCCACTCTGAGGATCTTTAAAGCACTGCATTTTCAGTGCTGTGAATGGATGAATGCTACAAGTGAGCATGAGAAAACACAACAACCACTACAGAGATACATGTGGGTGACTCTGCACGTGTGCTAGGGCACAGCTCTTCATGACAGTAAACCTAAGGCTGTCTGATGAAGGAAAGAAATGAGTACATATGAACAGGAAAATATTAAGAAAAGAAGCAAGTGAAATTTCCCCTAGCATTTAGAAGAACTCGTGTATATACATAAAATGAACTTGTATGATTCCTAAAGAAGGAGAGTAACGGAGAGGTTTTTCAATTTATAGTGTAGATATTATTGATCTTCTCAAAGCAGCATCTGTGTTTTCAAGCAGTTCAGTCTTTTTTAAGATCTCAAACGAAATTTCTTTCATATAACTAATCAGTTAACTTTAAAGTCTATTCTAATTTCTTAAAATGACCATTTGATTGGTTTCACAGATAAAAGACAGTCAACAGATGAACCATGTCAAAACTCCTTTTGACTATGCCTGGTTTAGCCAGGAGTGTGGCACAGTGGGAGTGGATAAATAGATCAGAGCTGGTTTTGCTGGGAGCTTTACATCTCCTCTGTTTGAAGTTTAGGATTTTCTCCTTTGGACTGGACTTAATCTGGAAAAGAAATTATCTTGTTCACATCACACCATAGTGCAAATACACCCAAGCACAGTAAGCGGGGAAATTTGGGGGATCCACCTCCAAACTGCACCAGGATGACAGTGCTGATGTAACCGAGGCTCTTGACCTCAGTGGGAACCACTGTTGGGTGAGTTTCCATTGCAGTCAAAACTTAAGTTGATTGATTTAGATGATTATAAAACCTTTGGTGGCTTAAACCATGGGCATCTGAGGGAGTTTCTCTGTTCATGTCATGTTTTTGAAGGTAAGAGAAGTTGATCTGGGCTGGATGGAAAGAAATGGCATAAGACTGATAGTGGTAGGATAGCTACCAGGCAGCTGGATTCTTTTCAGAAAAAAAGATGAAACTGAAAAACTTCAGGGAGTTGAAAGCTTCATTTCAGTGCAGCCTGAACTCAAAATATGGGTATTTAAATGCCCATGGGTTTTGAAGGTCTGCTTTATTTAAGAGAGAACTGCAAGGATGTAGGCCACTTAGTACCAGGTAACATTAATGAGTTTATTCACAGATAAAGTTTATAAATAATAAAGTGGCCAGCTCTAAAAAAGTGGAGAGAGGTGTTTATCTTCTGTTCATTTTTAGTTGGCATCTGATAAAAATAATGAAAATTAAATGCCATTTTGACAAAAAGGAAGTGAAGCAGGAAGAAGAAGAAGTAAAGAATTTTAAAATATTGCTTCAATCCTTCTGCTGAAGATTATTGGGCACTTTGTCAGTGATCAATGTGGTTTTAGCTGACCCTCTGATACTGGTTCAAAAAGCTTTGCAATGTCTGTAAGGCATTATGAAACGTGAAAGTTTTATGAAACACCAAGCTGTCACAGCCCCCAGACATACGCGCATACTGGGCCATTGTGGTGGAAGTCAGAAGCCTCAATGGGAAATGTAAAAGAAACATTTGACAAAAAAATTGCACAGGACTGTGCATGAGGTGATGGAAAAAATTGTGTCTTTCTCTTTCCTCTTCTGAAACCACTGTCCTCTGTGAGACAGGAAGAGTTTTTCGAGTCTTTTTTTCTTCTAACACACCTGAACAGGAATATGCAGAAGTAGTAAATTAAGCACAGACATACATCATTCATGTATATGTATGTGTGTATTACAGGAATTGTGTCCTTCACTGAGCAAAGCTTTGTCTTGGAATGGATATGGATATACACCTTCTGAATGTAGGCCACATATCATCAGGTTATATTGCTTACAGCAGCATCACACTGTGTAAAGAGACAAAACTGAGGCAGGCTTCAGAGACTAAACTCATACTGTTGAAAAGCAGTGCATTGACTGCTGTTTAACCGAAACATAACCTGCAGGCCTGCAAAGAAAAGTATTTTAGAGGTGCAAATTCCTTAAACATAGTTGGCACATGTACCCCAAACATGAAAGCATCTGAGGTATACACACCTGAAGAGTATAAAGCCTTATAGTGTATTGACATATATGCATATTCATACTGTTAGTTTCACTGGATCTTTTTTTCCTATAAAAGTATTATTCAAGCTTCAAATTAAATGATGCAATACATGTTTGAATTTCCCGATAAACTTATGCTTTTAAAAGAATACAGCTAACATCTTTAGAAGCAGATAGAGTCCCAGTCTAACTACAAGTTCAGAAAAAATCACTAGAATATTCAATATGTTATATGTTTCTTGAATTTCACTGGTAAAGTGCACTGAAAATTAACCCAGATCTCATTATTATTTTGGAGGCTGAAACTGCCATTCATTTTCTGCCATTCAAACAAGGAAACTTAATTTGGCATGTTCTTAAGTTTTCTATCAACATAAAATGAAATGGTTAATCTTTCAGCATTTGTTGTTCATTATTCACTACAGAAAATTATCTGTTTTATAATTCATCATTGATGTTCTATTTATGTACCATGAGTCGTTGTCATGGTTTGTTTTTCATCTTTCAAAAATTAAGGATGAACTGGTTCTTTTGTTGTTATCCACTAATGAAAGAAATTAAAACTTGTTCTTCGTGTTCTAAATCCTAATGTTCACTCTGACAATATATTTCACTCTCAAAAGAAGTCACCTTCATTGTGAGCTTTGCCTAGTTCCTGATTTATTTGGTAATAAGTTGAATAGTAGATTTGGGGGGGACACTACATACGTTACTCTTTGATCCAGAAAGTTTCATTATGTTCTTAATATGTTTTCAATAAAGTTACATATTCAACAGTGTTTAAATACTTTAATCATGATTTTCCAAAGTAGAAACAAAGATTTATAGACAGATACCTGTACTCACAATTCAATTTTTGTAATTGCTACTCCTTTGGACTTCCAGGTCTTGTCCTTATAATAATTTTCTGGGGAAAAAAAAAAAAAAAAAAAAGTCTAACAGATATTCAAATTCATAAACACAGATAACATTTGCAGTGCATATAGAAAAATTTGATGACTACTCTTACCACAAGTTGGTGTCCATATGTTTAGACACTGTCCTATTATAGTATTTTATGTGTAGAAAGCTCAAGTTTGAGAATAATGTCTCTTACAGATGACATTGTGGTGCCTATTCAAGGGCCTAAATATACATGGCCAGAGAAATCTTAGATGTCTTAAATTACAGATCATCCACATAAAGCTGGTAGATGTGGCACAGAAAGTGCAGAAGACCACATTCTTTCTGAACAGTAACCAAAGGGAGGGATTCCCTGAGGAATCTGAAAGACACCATTTGCAGCTCTCATTAGGAAATAAAATCTTTCTTCTCATATTTGTCACTGATGATACAGAGTATTCTATCTACCAATTCCAATTCTACTTTCTAAGACTGTAATGAAGAGCAGTTTTGGAAAGATATGCAAAGTTCTGAGGTGCTAAAAAAAACCTAACCCTGAATTCAGTCAAGAAAAAAAAAAAAAGCCAAGATCAGCTCTGAATGTCTTCCAGTGACCTACTTTAAATTCATACAAGTTCTAAATTGTATCATGTTTGCCTTATGTGTGGACGTTATGAGCACTGAATCCCAAGTGATATGGTGCATGATCAGTACCATGATCATGTTTGCCACAGCTTGCCTGTGGCGTAGCAGGAGACTGGTCAGACAGGAGGGCCTGGGCTGATCCGTGTCTGGATTCCTGTATGTAAAAAAAAGTTAGTGGGAGAACCACCAAAATAAGAAGATAGCCCATTAAACTGTATGGCTTTTTGGTGTCTCAAATCATTTCATTCATTGCTGAGGCATGAGACTGGACAGTCACTGACAAGCAAATGCAGCAACAAGTTGGTATTTTGAGAACAGCATTTAGAGAATAATTTAAAGGTGTTTGATGCTGTATTTGAGTACAGTTGATAATTGGTGATAAAAAATGGTGATAACACTATCAAACATGCCTCTTTTCTTTAAGCACTCAAGATGTATAGGAGTTAGGTGTGTAAGTGACTTGTTTCAGGAAATACAGACAAAAGTGGACGTCTCAAGCAGAAAGTGAGTCGACCCTACTGGGAAAAACAATCTGTTAAGAACCCAAAACTCTTGGCAGGCAGCCCAGACCCATATCTTTTCTTAGACACAATTCTTCACAATGAGCAACTGGAAGGAATATTAATGGAAATGAAAAAATCTGGATTGTGATACTAAAGCTTTTTATTTGAGACCCCAACTAATTGCTTACAGACATCTTAGTAACGAGTTGGAGCATTTACCTGTGCTTCAGTAAACAGTAAAACAACCACAAAAATGGCATATTCATTAGTCTCTGAGGTAGTAAAATATTATTATCTTCAATTTCAGTGTATATTTACAGTATCATTTGTAAACAATTGTGTAGCACACACACAAGGCTCATTTTGGAACTCACAGAATTCCTTCTTGAAAAATCATGGTATTAATTCCCCCACGCTTAAGGAACTAGTTTAACTGGGTGTGCAGCAAAGATTTCACAACCTGGGTATTATAAAAATTAAATTTAAAAGATCAAGGACATCAAATTCCATACCATAAGTGTCAAATAATTTTTAGAATGTCACAACACAAATTTCAGAGTCAATTCAGCACAAATTCTGTGCAATGCATCAATATCATGATCTTTCTCATAAAAATAATTGGCAACAAATGCATCCTAGCAGGTCTCAGTCCCCATGCAACACAACACATTATCTGGATTGCAAGCACTGTGCAGTAACTGTGGTACACCCTGTGTATTTATCTGAGATTTCTACAATTACTCACCCAATAGATTTTTCTTTTCATATTTATTCATTATTACTTACTTCAAGGGTGGCATTTCCTTGCCTGTCAAACAGTTTTGGTGGACTACGTGTTAGTACACAGTAATGTTCTGAAATATAACTCCTCGTATGTGATGTTGTTATGGCATATAATGAAATACAGTTACAGACCGTAACTCATCTCCCAGTGGGCTGAACATGGATTGTTCTGTCCTGCTTTACAGTAAATGAATGACTGGACTCCTTGCTGATGAAGTTTTGGAACTCTTACTCTGTTTTCAATATAGTTTACATTCTATAGATTCATAGTTTTGGTGATTATTATAGGCTTCTTATATTGAGAAATACATTTTCATGGTTTAGGGGGTTTTTAACTTTAAATTTATCAGTGACAGAAAATTCTTCAGGTTTTTATAAAGCAGTTCAGTTTTTATAAATGGTGTCTACAGTGGCTTTTAAACAACAAACAAAGAAGGAAACATCATTCATTTTTATGTTGATTTAAACCTACTCAATATATATGAACATTTTATATAAAATTATTGATAACATCTAATTCTACAACTGAGAGTAACCAATGGATATGAGAAGGGAGGGAGGAAGGAAGGAGTATACCTGAAATTTAAGTTGCTCTTTTGCAAATATTTGCTATTCAGATACTCTCTTTTCTTTTACTTGAAGCTTTATGGTTCTGTAGTTATTCTTACAGTGAAAAGTAAAGACAAATCATTACCTCTGTTATATAAATGGGGAATTTAGGCAAAGAGAGGGATAGAGGGATTTGTTCAAGGTCACCTGAGCAGTCTAAAATAATGCTGGAAAATGAATTTTTCTAGTCCCAAGTTAACAAGTTATTAAATCACATTTCCTGTTGGTGTGGCATTATACTCCAATTTGAATTTTGGGCGTCTGTAGACTATTTTTGCTATTTGTATTAAGAAGGCATGCAGTAGGATGGAAAGGAATGAAAGAAAAATATTAACAGTGAAAAAAGTCTTCTGTTACTGTTAAGGTGAAAAAATGTGCCACAAACTTAGTTCATGTGACAGAAAAGGCAGGACTACCTAGTAATATCTCATGGCACAAAGTTTCTCTGTGCAACAGAATAACATAAATGTCCGTTCTCTCAAGGATGCTACTAATATGTATCAGTTTACAACCATGTACAAGGCACAAATTCCCTCTCAGCCCCATGTTTCGTTATGTTAGTCTAAGAATGTTAGTGATCCATGTTCAAAACAAGGAAGTAAATTACAGCAAACAGATAATATTATTGCTACCTAGGAATGAAGCCTTACTTAAACATAACAGAGCACATGAAAGCATGTGAGTGTGAATTCCCCTCCAAGAAAAGGGGCAGATCAGCTTTCATTCCCCACCTCTTCCCTCCCTTCACAGGAATGAGAAGTCACCACCAAGATGACAGTATATGGAGGCAATGATCCCAAACCTAAATCCTTTTCTTCTTCAGAGCACCCAAAGGCTGATCAAACCA
Source organism: Athene cunicularia (assembly GCF_003259725.1). Lineage (NCBI taxonomy): Eukaryota > Metazoa > Chordata > Aves > Strigiformes > Strigidae > Athene > Athene cunicularia. Next base: position 42,409,377 of record NW_020799091.1, read on the forward strand.
CACAGCATTTCCCATGATACTTAGTGATGTATTTGTAACAAATATCCAGAACGCTCTGGGTTTGGGAGGAGGAGAAAAGATGTGCAGTCTTGTACATTAAATATTAAATATTTGAATATGTTTGTCTTTCCTTTGTCCTCTTACCTCTCATATGTCATTTGTTTTCTGACAATGTGAACCTTATTTGAGGTCTTGTCAAGCCCTGGCTGTGTTCTTACAGAACCGTGTGGACACAGATGGGGCCTGTGGATGCTTCTCAAGGAGTCAGGAGGGAGACTGTTTCTCCTCTTTTTCTTAGAGGAGGAACGAAAACCATATCATCTTACATATTTCAGGTTTGGTTTTGTGATTTAGAGCTAACTTCTGTATTTGAAGAAAAGAAAAAAAATAATAAAAGGAATTTAGTTCAGTTCTATGAATAACTGGGCACTTGTAATCTAACAGCCCAGTTCTGATTCCAGTAAAAGTAATTCCCTTGAAGTCAGTGAAATGGTGCTGGATTTACCTCAGGGCAGAATTTGGCACCCCACTAGTGATCCAGCTATTAATAGCTTTGCATTGAGAAAAATCATTGAATAAAATAATTACCTGTCTTGTTTTTTTTTTTTTTTTTTTTTTAATGTCCTACATAAAATCCTTAGACCAAAATTCAAAGCTATGTAGAATAAATTAATTAATTGGGGAATTAATTGGGCCATGTTACCTTTTTTAAAACTAAGCGGTGTTTTAGTTATATTTTGTTATGTGCCCAGAGGCTCCTGGGCATGGATGGCCTATAAATACAAATGGATAACATATTATTATTAATAATAAAGGTACCACAAAATAGTTTCGCTGCTTTTCCCCATACAGCTTTTAGAGAAATCACAATGGAACAGTAATGGAGAAACAGCTGGGGCTGAGAAAAGATGATATGGAGAAGACTGTTTTGCCAACAGAAAGGACTATGTTTCAACTCACTGCTTTTTCCCTCCTCCTCCTTCAGCCTCCATCCCAGTCCTTCACAGACTTTTCATTTTTGTTCACGCTTGGCAGCATATGGTAGCTCCCATTTCCATCCTGCTTGCATTCTCTCTGATGTGATTCCTGAAGGAGCTGATCTCAGGCAGCTCCTCCTTCAAGGTTCTTCTCTTCTCTGGGGCCTGAAAATCCTCCTGTCTACTTTGCTTAACCCCAGACCCACCACACACACACACACTGCATGGAGCAAAATCCCAAGGAGCTGGAAGCCTGATCCTTACCTTTCATTCTTCTCTCTCTTTTTAAAGCTATATGTTTTAATGTTTTCCCAGCCTATATGAAAATATATCTTCTATATATATTTTTAAATACTTAAAAAGAATCTTTTGACTTTACCAATTCTTGATGTAAAAACGAGCTTGGCATTTTGACAGCAAATGATTAAAAGCCTTTCTCAGTATTTTACAAGCAAATATGAATTTTAACAAGATAAGTAAACCTACAGAAATGAAATATTCTATTGTTGTCTACTTCTAAACTAGCTGTCAAGTTGGAGACACTTGCAGTTAGCGTAAGGAATGATTAGAATGAAGGTATGTTAAAAAGATATACAGGCCAGGTTTTACTTATGTGTAGCAGATATAAAATTCAGATTTATAGATCCGTTGGATGACACCAGCAATAAAGTAGTGATATTGTTCTGGGGTTTTACATTCTGCCTCACAGATTAGTGTATATCATGTGCCTACATTTGTGTCTTGAACATACCAGTTCTCAAGGTACTTCCAAGTTAAGGTATGGGAGGAACTTTGTTAAAAACAGTTGCTATTTATACTGGAGTAAATAACTGAAATAAGTAAATAACTGAAAAAATGGTTTGTTGCAATCTTTTGAGAGAAGACAGTGAGAGAAAAGCAAATGGACTTGAAGTGCCAGTGGAGAGAGAAGCTGAGAGGTGAGGAACCTGAACAGCTTTCTGAGGACAATGTGGGAAAGGAGTAAGAAGGATGAGCCACTGCTTAAAAATACATATGAATGGAATAAAGCCAATGATTAAATGGAAGGACCTGGATGAGCTGTCAGAGGTATTCTGTGAAGTCGTAAGAGACAGTGAGACCTCTTCACCTAAGCATAGCAAACAATGACAGAATATTGTTGAAATAGCATTGATATTCTTCCCTCACAATCCCTCCCTTTTTATCTGCTTTCTAATCACTGTGAAGAATACTACCCTCCTATCTGTCACTCAGGCCCATAATCCCAATGTCACCGACGACTAAGGTATCATTAACCTTCTAGCAATATCTTCAACAATCTAGCAGTTTCTTGTTGCATAACATACACATTTTCCACTCACTCATGTAGCCAGATGTTTTTAGTTGGTGCTCACTGTCTTAAAGTTCACAAAGCCAAAAGTCCTTTTCTTTGATCTTGACAAATGCTTCCTTGGCCTGTTTGTATCCCTTCGAAGTGCTGAATTTACCTAGCTCATCATTCTGGCTAGCCCTTGGAATTCTTCAATGGCTCCTTCATCTCTTTTCAATGAAAGTTCAAGTATTTATTTTAATCTCCAAACCCCTGCACAATCTTCTCCTTGATTTAATTCTCAGAGGTTGACTAGAGGTGCCAGTTTGAACTGTGTTATGCTTTCAAGAAAATAGCTTATTGTACTTATGAATATGGTTTTACTGTTTCCTTGTATTCCCCTGTTTGTCAGTATATGTCTGTGATCCATCTATATCTTGTAAGCACTATTTGATGGGTCCAGAATTTTTGTGCTATTTTTATATATAGTGCTTAGGACACAGAAGTGCTCATCTGTGTCTGAAGATCTTAATCAGCATGTCCTTATAATATTGATACAGTAAAATATAGTATCATACAGTACCACAACACAGCATACACCAAAGCAGAAAAATGAAAGCAGGAAGGGGAAAAGCTGAAGAAGGAGCTGCCAGTGATCAGAGCTACTCTGGAGTTAGAGATCAAAGGAAGTCTGAGACAAGGGAAGGAATCAAGTTGCGTATGTGAGCATCCTGGTTTAAGGTGGATGAACAGAAGATATTTCCTTTAGAAATGTCTCTCATACCAAACACCCTTCAACAATAAAGGGTGTCATCAGCAAGATTTAGTTCTCTGCATCAGACCTTAATAGCTGAATTAACAAAATAAACAGTAGAAACAAGAACCTACTTGAAGACAGATTGTTCTCAGGATGTGTTCGCTTTTCTGTAGTGCTGTTTTAGTATCACTTCTCTAATTTTGGTACTGTCTTTTTGGCTTATGAATAGCACTGTCTCTATGCCTGTGAAGGAAGTAAGACATGGACCAGATTACCTAGATTCATTAATATTAAAATGTTATTTAAAACAGTTTGATTGAACCAAAGTTTGCAAACAGATATTCAGCACTTACAAATGTAGATATGTTAGTCCTGACTGCTCTGAATGCACCTTTATACCAGGTGATGTTTTGAATCTTGTTGTTTACATATGTCTTATCTTAAAATACCAGTCTTAAACAATCTAAGGAGTTTGGTGATAACATTGGATTTCCCAAGCTGTGATGTTTAATATCTAAGACAGAGCATCTCTGAATTTGCTTACTCCTTTTAAATAAGTTTTTCTGCAGAATCATAGAAGCTCATCTTCCCAGCCAAATTCAGGAACTGAACCAAATGAAAAGCTGGGAGTAAACCACTCTTCCATGTGCATGGATATGGGGGAATATACTCTATGAAGTTCAGTGGTGTTCTCTTTGTGAACATGAAGAATACATTTCTATATTTATGACCAAAAATATCAAAACACTTTATACATTAGACTTCTAGTTTTCCTTGTGAGGTATGGGAATCCACATTCTGAACACAGCAAAATGAAGAGATTGTGATGTTGAATGAGTGCATGGCTTAAATATACAGAAGTCTAGGGTGGGGGTTCCCTCTCTCATGTAGTCAATTAAAGCCTGAGCCAACCATACAGATTGTGTTCATCGACCTGTATCAAAGGTATCTCTAAAAGTTAGGCTGAGTTCACAAAGCTCAGGGAAATGATTGCAAGTTTTACCCTAAGAACAGCTGAAATCTGATCCATCTCTACAGCACCCTACCTCAAAGTTCATTATTTGGCTCTAACTTGAGAGCTGCTGGTACTATCCCATATCAAAAGAGGCCAAAATGAAAAAAAAAAAAAAAAAAAAAAAAAAAAAAAAAAAAAAAAAAAAAGTCAAATGTCTTGGTGATCTTGTCATTATTTCAGTGTGTACATCAAGCTACCAGTATGCCAGTACATATTCCTTTCAGTGACCTCTTTCTGCATCACAACTCTACAAATGTTTTCAAAACCTGTGACTTTTTTTCTGTTTGGGAAACAGTAAAACCTGTGTGAACAAGAATGTGAGGCACTGTCTTCGGACTAGGTTTAAATTCATAGTTGGCCTAATTTTAGTTTATAAAATACCTTTGAGAAACTAAAATTTAATATGGGAAGGTGTGTTTAACATAACTCTTATAAAAAAATCAGACATTTCTTCGCTATCCTGGAAGACAGGTTTTGAATTAAGCAGAATGCATACAATAAAAATGTTACCAAAATGATTAGCATAAGTAACTGAAAAAATCTGATTATAAGAAGGAATAGTTTAACACATGACTACATTTATAAGTATGAAATATTATAATTCTATTGTCTATTCTTTCTGTGAAAAGTTAGCTCCTTCAGGAATGTCTTAATGAATAATAAAACTGACTTGATTTTCCCACTGCAGTCAACTTTGCTGTCAGGCTATTAATGATTCATAATGACTGTATGCTTAATAGTTTTATGCCAGATAAAAGCCGTCCAACAGAAGCAAGTAGCCAGTGTCACTTCTGCAACTTCTCTCTTGATATTTTCAGTAATATTGGTAAAAACAATCTCTAAAAATGCAGAACAGATGAGTTACAATGAGAAAATGGTTTTAAATCACTTAATAACATCAGTGCTGAAGTCATATAAAATTCTTTATTACATTACCTCTGCTGTAGAAGAAAACACAGAGGACTAGATTGCATGCTGTTGGTAAAAAACTGCATATTTTCCTATTCATATCATTTTATATTCTTGGATATTTTATTTTCATAATGCAGTGATTTGGATAACACGACTAGCCAATGCTTAAATGAGAATACAATGTGTACTCTGAGAATAGCTGAGCAGAATAACACTCAAATCAGTTCTGCACAAGATGATAAACACCCAGACTGCTCTGAAGCTGTAGGAGTTTATCTACTGTATATGTAAATGTTTTTCTTTGCTTTGAGGAAAGCCTTTGCAAGAACAATGTCCTTTAACAAAGGTCTAAAAATGCATGTGAAAGCCAAACATAATAACATTGTTATTCTGCCACTTATTAACAGAACAACGGGTCTTACAACAATTAGATATGAATATTGCAAACTGAATTTAATATTAAGCTGTCTTTGAAATGCCACTTTGCAGCAGGTTTTCAAATGCTTAAAGCACAGCAGGAGGCTAACTCCATCTTCAAATATTAAATCAAAACCTTTTTTTAACCTGATAAATCTTTCTGAAAGCAAGTTCTCCTATTCAAGATGGAATTATTAAACTATCAGGCAAGAAAACTAAACCTCGCAGCCTATTCTTGGCACGTGGTATGTACCCACAATGATTAAAAACAATAATGAAAAAGATTAATAACATTTTAGGATAATGTCTGAGAACATTCTTAACCAAACACAGGGTATAAACTGCTAATAAGTCCAGCGAATTGGAAAGAGCACATTCTCAAACATGGTCCCACTCTCTCAGCTAGAAATCTCATGTTAAATACAAGTCAGTCAAAAATGTTGCATTCACTGATCTCTACAGCCAGTTACGTGCCATTGAAAAGATCAAAGATCTCTAGGAAATGGTAAATGCAAGGGCACCTCACTGAAGAACACCACAGAAGAATCACAGAGGTGCATTCTGTGCTTGAATACCTGCTCCTAATAGCATCAGGAACTATATGCAGACTTGATATATTTGGCCCATATTAGTGACAGAAACCACTTATTAAGCTATATAAAACAATACATCTCTCAGAATTCTGTCCAATCTACTTTTTAATGTCCCAAATGAAAAAGCTTCCCTTGGAAGATAGCCTAATAGAAACAATTGGCAGGAAATATACCTGGCTATTTTGCCTGCATCTATCTGGGGGTTTTTGCAACCTTAGCGCAGCTGTGCCAGGATTTGTGTCAGCCAATTCTTTACCATCCCTGGCAGTTCCAGGACATTTTTTAACATGTTATGTTCTTACTTTAAACATTGCTACCTAAGTCTCCACATTTAGCTTACTAATTTCCACCCCTACCACCCAGTGTCAAAAATTTCTCGTTTCCTAATTAATTTGGCTCTTTCCAAACCGTAATTCTGATAATGAGATATCAAGGAAGGAATGCAGTACTGTGGATGGGATCACACCAGAGTCCTAGTGAAAAGGAGTATTATCTTCATACTCTGTGGTGATGTGCTTCATTCCAAAATGGATGGTATTTTTTGGCTATCAAATCACAGTTCAATTTCACATTTTATGTGGTTCTTCAACCCACATAAAATCCTTTCAGTTTCTGTCTTCCATATGGCATTGGTATTTCAGATTATTTTGCTTGTGTTAATTCACACCAACTCAGCATGCAACTGACTTTTCTGTTTTCTATCCCAATCTCTCTGGGATGCCTTTTATTGCTCTTCTGCCCTTGTCATTAATCCTCTCGATGAATTTACTGTGTCGTCCAAATTATTAATGTAAAGGTTAGATAGAAAACTGAACCTTAAACCCACTAATATTCCATAAGATATTTCCTCATATCAGAAAAAAATGACATCAATTAGTTGTCACATACATAATTTTCACGCAGGTAATAATTCACATGATAATGATCATGGCTGAAAACATTTTCTATGCTGCTTTTTGTATATGAACCCAAAATTCACATGCATTGTATTCACTGTTCTTTTTTTTTTTTTTTTTTTTTCCGTTGGACTATTTTCATAGCATCACAATATTTCTCTGTGATTATTCTGCATGTGTGACCTCAAGCAACCTACCAGTGTTGTTTCCAAATTAGGATACAGGCAGGCACATGTCTTGGAGGAGGGCAGCAGGCTCTGGATTTGCCTCTCAGCTGGTAACTGCTGCCTCCCAGGTGAGAATGGTGCCAACCAAGAGGTGTTTGTTAGGTTCCAGATAAGTATTTTGTGCAGGGAAGCACAGTCTCTGTTGCACAGCTGTGTTTTTGGTGGCCACATACTAGCCAAACCTGCTGCGTGGTTGCATGAGGGCTTTTCCAAGTCTGCTCCAGGTTTTAAACTCACCTGCCTGATTTTAGGCTAGAGCAGAGTCAATACTCAGGCAGCCAACAGTGATCTCATCTGGGGGAAGTGGAAACAACAGCAGCATGTTTTACAACCCTGTTCACACTGCATAAATATCAATATACAGTTCAGCTCTTTTTCACATGATAGAGATCTTTTGAGTGTAGGGGTCCTACAGGACTCAGGATCCTAGGAATGGGGCCTTATGCTCAGGATTTACCGGCTGCATTTGATGCTCATATACACAAATATAGACTCATGCAGTGCCTGTACCTTAGTAATGTTTGAAATGTATAAACTTCAGCAAGCTGCCTCCCCTTCCATTGTCAGTGCTAACAGGAATATCTGACTGTATAAATATTTAATCCCATTTGATTACAGTATTTCATGCTCATGAACACATTCAGGAGGCTGTTAGGATATAAGTATCTTCCCCTCAACTCTCACCCTGTTTTCTCTATAGCATCTCTTATTGTAATATACTTTATAAACCCTTTCTATTACCTTTGAAATTCCCTGACTCATATAAACATATAGTGTGTGTTTTTCACCTTTCCATTTTATGCTCTTATCCGTGTCATGGACTGTCTCTCAAGAGCTAAGTTAGCACTTTTAAGTTTTTTGTCTCCTCCAGTGTGGTGGTATGTGGTGGAAGTCCATTGTAATTATTTATTTTTATTTATTTATTTGTTGCTAATAACTTTATACAAAAAAAAATGTTGTTATCACAGCAGTCTTCCCATCTGAAACTGTGGCATTGGCACTGTGTTTTGACATGTGATGTTACTCTCCAGTATGTTCACTTTTCACCTGTCCACTTGAGGGGACACCTTTGATTTTATTTCACTTACAATAATCACTCCAGTCTGTTTCAGCTGTGCCTACCAATTCAGAATTAATAAATGCACTTCATTCGTCTGTTTTTTACAGATATTTATAAACACTTCAGTTCACTGATACTTTACATGTTTCAGTGTAATTTCATCTTCCTTCATAATTTCTTCTGTGAGAGTCTTACAGTGGATGCAATATGTCAGATCTGATTTTAGGACTACCATCCGACTTTCCTCCTACAATCAAACCAAGCCAAACCAAGCCAAACCAAATAAAAGAGCATTCTTAGAAACCCCAAATTTAAACCAGTTTCTTTTTTCATTGTTTGCTTAAATAGAAGCTTAAATAAATCAAGCAAGTTTCTTATTCATCCATAAAATTGTTGTTGACCTTTTATATTCCTCAGTGCTGACCTCCCCTTTTCCTTACCCATTCCTAATACAGGAAGGAAAGATTGCCATCATTAGTAGTGGTCTATTTTCAGTTTTCTTCTAAAACTCCTGAACTTATTCTGGTTATACTCCACAAAGAACAGTCATGTGTGTCTGAGTTATTCTGGAAATTCCCCGGCACTCTTTAGGAAACCTCTAATTTTTATTATAACATCATTAGTTGGGTATCTGGAGGTGGATGATGCTACCCTTTCCTGGCCAAATCCAAAGTAATTTTTCATTTTCTGAAGGGCCGACAAAAGGGTTGGGTGTCTCTTTCAGTATTTGTCTTTTAATTATTTTTGGTGGTTTTATTGTCTCACAAGATGGTCTCAATGTGATTACTTTTCCAGTGACAAAATACCTATTTGGACTTATGAATTTAAAATGTTCTATATGTGATCTCTTAAGTTCCCTTTTTGGATCTATCATCTCTTAGTTCTTGACTCCCTACCTGCCTTAATGCTTTTTGGTCATCATCATACCATTTGTCTGGTTTGGCTTCCTTGCCTTTCCTACATTCTTGAACCATCTTGTAAGTCTCTGAACCACTTTCTCTCAAACGAAACTAAACAACATATGCAGGTGGGGCTGAAATCCATGCCATTTAACTTTACCTCATCAAAAAGTAGATGTTTAGCCTAACTGAACTATCTTAACTTCCTCTGTTGGGAACCCAGAGAGAATGGCTCTTCTAGCCCGTGATATAATCCATACAAGTTTCTAAACTAGGTGAAATAAATCAGCTTCTGAGGAGATTTTCTCTGGACTTCCCAGCTCTTTCCATTGTTTTTGAGAGAGAATGGATACTGACTTTAGATGCCTCCCATATAGATAGCTGAATTTGGAAGAGGCAACTTTTATGTTTCCCATTTTCCCTAAAATCTGTCATTCAGCAAAACTTACCCTATATAACAAGACACAAATACGTTCTCATGTGTTTGAAATCTACTGTCTGTCATTTGACAAAGGTTTTAGAAAAAGGGAGACAGTTGTGGTGCTATCTGCCAAATGAACATCAGCATTCATTAATTCACCTTTGGAGTTCTCATTCTTTTCCTCACTTTCAAACTCCCCTGCCTGTCTCCTGGAAATAGGGCATTTGGCAATAGAGTGAAAATATTAAATCCTGAAGAAGTCATGAAATAACACAATGGGTGAACGAAAGTATGAAACTGAAATGTGAGTAATAAACATTTAGCTCTCTTTTGTTAGGAATAAATTGCATTTAGTGTGTTTTGTGTAATTTGTGGTTATCGTATGATATAGACTTGGAAAAATAATGAGTTTAGGAAGCATGTGGGGCCAGGGGCCACAGTTCCTAAGTAGTTTAGTGTTTGGTAGGCGTAAGATGTGATGGATTTGATACAAACACCAGTGGCGATATTTACCTGCGTGGGAGATGTGAGTTCCAGCATCATGGAATAGAGAGGTCTTAAACCACTGATCTTCTGTATCCCAAACAACTGTTTTAACATATTATCATATGTACATGGGAATCACTATAACATTTTGTTTTTAATGAAAATAGTAATTCATTTGTCCATAGGTGATTTTCATGATGTAGAACTTTAACCATTTAGGAGTTAGAACCTACATGACTAGATTAGTCTAGATATCCTTTTATAGTGAATAGAAAAAAGCATCCAAACCACAATTCACTGTAGATGTAAAGTGAGATGAATTATCTTTCAGAGATGTCTCCACCAAACATAGAAAAATCCAACTTTTAAATACTCAAAAAAAAAAAAAAAAAAAAAAAAAAGACTCCGATGTCTGAGCAGGGAAGGTAGTTTTGTGTCTACTAATTTTCTTCACTTACACATGCTTTTCAAGGCTGTGAAAAGGCCCTTTAAAATAGGAAGATAAGATTTCATATATCTTTCCCATTTTGTCTGTTGGTTGCCCTGGCAAACCTCCGTCACAGTGGTTTTATTGCAGGACTGTTCCAGCACCATCTCCATCAGGTTTCTGTTCCTTACTAGGAGCAGACACTGAAGCTTTGGACCTTGCAGAATTCAAGAGAAAAGACACACAATGCAATCGGTGCTCCAAATGAGCGAGTGAAAAGGTTAAAACAGTTATTAGAGAGGTAAGCCTGTTACAAAAGCTTGTGAATATTTCAACAGTACCTCTATACCTAAGTGGATCCTCCATTTTAGTCCAGGTCAGTTGCCAGCAACCACAAACCACATGAAGGGAAGAATCCACAGTCATCAGGTGTCGCACGAGGACAGCCATGGGGAAGGGAAGTCCTCACTTGTCATGATCACAGCCTTACTGAGGTGAGAGGCAGAACGTCACCAGTAACTGACACAAATTCTTCTCTCCTTCTCTTTTACAATGGATTTCCTCTGGATCGACAGCTTCTCCAAACACTGTGCTGCTGGTAGAGAAAAGCAGGTGCTTAAGGAAGGAGCAGGCAGTAATACAGACATCTGTTTGGTTGGGTCTCATGGAAGATCTCTATAAGCCGCTTGGAACGCACAGCTGAGCCTTGAGCAAACATTTCACTGATGCAGCCAAGTGACATCCAGAGATTCAGTACATTGGACTGAGAAATATCCTTACCTCAGCAGCATTTGTTTATAACTTAGGCATAATGTATGATGCAGCTTCTGAGCTGTGTGATTTATCCAAAAATCTAAAAGAAAGACATAACATTGCCAGAAGCTTATTCTGGGGTGTCAAAGCAGATTCAGGTTTTTGCATCAATGGCTGACAATCCTAGCTCTTTTGCTGAAGAGGCTGTCAGTGCTTTTTCAGAACACGCTCTTGAAAAAAAATAATCTCTGCACTAGGGGAAATGTCTTAAAAGCAGTTACAGAGAATTTTCTGGGAGCCTTGAAAATAACATATATTGCAAAATGCTTTTCATAAGAGCATTGAAAATTAGCACTGCTCTATATAGTGTTTCTTGCTGAAAATCTCACAATGTGATTACATACCTCTTGATAGGAGGTGTCAGCTCCTGTGTTACAGCCAAATTCTAACTTGGATAATTACCTTCTGCTTATCTAAATTCCCCTCACAATTTCAGCTGAATAAGATCTATTGTTTTGCTTCATACCCTAAAATGCTGAGAAGTGCAATGTTAGTGTACTTCTAACCAGAGGTAGCTGTGTTTTGGTCATTACCTTTGTGAGAATTTTCACTTTCAGAGAATATTGGAGAAATTATTACTGTATAGCAACTTGATATAGAATTTGTTCTAATGTCAGAAATAGGAGAATCTGTAGCTAAAGGAAGTCATTATTAGGTGGAAAGCCTAAAGGACTTGTTGTCTCTCAAGGAAATGAGAAATATATACACACACACACACACACTCAGACAAACAATTCATAGTCATTAATATATATTATATATATAAACAAATATTCTATATGTATTTAGAACAGAATTGAACTTATTTTTTTAAAAAATCTTCTTATCTGAAGCAGAATACAACTTAGGACAGAAACTTCTATGATTTTTCACTCTCTAAATTTACAGTTTATGTTTTCAAAATTTTCAAAGCCTTTCAGAGCCTTCTGCTGGTGTACAACTGGCTACGTCAGAGATGAACAGATGAAACAGGTAAGACCTATGTTTTACCATCAGTCATATCAATTAAATCTTATATACTGCTGGGCTTAATCTAGAACTTTCTAAACTGAGCAGACATTTAGCTTTATTAACATGAGTGCCAAGTCTACTGATAGTTGTTTTTTGCCCTACTTTTTTTTGGAGAAAATATCTTTCATGGATACTTAATTTGTGGTAGTGACTTGAAATAAGCATACATAAGCACAAATCCTTCAAATAAAAGAGAAATTAATAAAAAAAAAAAAAAAGAGAGAGAGACAGAATATGATAGAAAACAACAAACAAACTTATTTTTCTAATCACATCATGTACCCTGGGATAGGTCTTTTTCCCTCAGTCAGTCTAGTCTTCTGACATCTGGCAACAAATTCTCATTTATACATACCTCTGTGCTTCATCCCTCTATCTTACAAAATCAGAGTTAGTTTTTCTGTTCCAGTTCAGAAAAGCCAGAGGTTCTCAGATGAAAAAGATGTAGGGGAGAAAAGGCCATCAATCATGTAAATAAAATTCCTTATGGAAAAGAACAGACTTCAGGAAGCAGGAATAGCCTTTGCTTTGGCTCTTCAGTGCTTGACCTCAGTTTTAGCCATTGCTTTCACATATTTTTGAACTATTGCACATATTATATTGAATCCTAACTCTTAGCCATGTTAATACATAAGATTTCCTTTAAGGAAAGCAGTATCAGAACTAGTCGTCAAAAAGTTTGGAAACTGGAGTCATGTTCTGACTGCTAGAAGGTACCAATTATAAACCACCTACCTTAATACATTTAACACAACAGGAACAAACCTCAGAATTATGAGCTTAACCTGTAAAAGGACTGCTTCAAGGTTCAGAATAGATGAACTTTTATCTTCACTTAAGTTGTGGATACCACTGTTCTGGGACAGAATTTGTTATTTGAACTTCAGTTAGCCTAACTACCCAGATCAAATCAACTCAAGTTTTCAAAGACAAATTTAAAACTTTACACATAGTCCTCACTTAACTTTGTTACACAGCTAAATTTGTTAGTAATTAAATGCTGACAGGAACATCCAATTTAAATGTAAAGGACCAGAGTGTAAGTAGCTACTGAATATGCAGAGACAAAGGAAAAAATATATTTAAAGATATTCATTTAGTAACAAATGAGCTAATTTATTAAGTCCATTGCCCTTTGAATCTTACATAAATTAATAAATAGGTAATATTGTTTTGTGTCACAACACAACTCCCCTCATTTGTTGTCAGAAAAACCAACCATAGGTTGTATGGATGTACCTTCTTGAGACAACATGGCAATGCAAACATGGAGGGAAGTTCTTAGCCATTCATAGCTTATTCTTAAAGCCTTATGCAGAAGAGATAAAGCCTATGACTTCCAAAATATACCCCTGCTGAGATAGTTCACAATCTGAATCCAGACTTACTCAAATGTTTCAGTATAGAGCTCCTTTGTGCATTCTCTGCCCCACACTCTAAATTTTGACAGTGTAGTTGTTTTCCTCAAATCCTTTAAAAATAGCAAAAATAACCCTGCCCACTAGTCCCCATGTTCCTAACTGGTCATTGGTTAGGTTCCAGACCCTGAATTTTCCTTCACAAACCTGACTGTGTGTAAAGAGACAAAGTTAATGATATTGCTACTAGGGCAAGTCAGGCGAATAATTTTATCTACATTCAGTTCACCAGCTGTAACATATTTCTTTACCTTACTGGGAATATTATAAGTATAAATTAATTGTGAGATGCTGAGAATGCACAGTGATAAGTTCCAAAGAAGTTCCAAAGAAAAACCAATTAAATAAAGGTAAGTGTATGAACCACTGGTGACCAGTGTTTCTTATACCAGGACAGAAAATAAAACTAGACAACAGGTAAAAAATTATATGTGCTATATACCCTTTGCTGAGATTTACAGCAAAGTTCTTAGACTCCAGTGAGTATTTTCATTCCCACAGTCTCCATAAGGTCAAAGTGGTTTTGCACAATTCTTGATGACAGTTTCCTAACCAAAACAATTTACGTATCTCAGAATGATGGGTGAGTTGTGATTTAGTAGTTATGGGTTTCAGCAACACCTAAGTAAAACACTGTTTGTTGTTTATAGTTACTTTTCTGTTAAATGGAAAATTATACTCTCTCAGCTATTGGCATTATTCCAACACAGTACTGACTGACATATGCCAATTTACTTGTCATCGTATTCAACATGCCAGTATTAACATTTTCTTAACCAATTTAGAATTTTTCTCACAAATCAAGTTTTAATATGACCTTGTTAAGGCTATGAACATATATTTACTGCATGATAATATGAAAAATAAAAGAAAATCCACATTTATTCATTATTATATATATAATTTACACTGCACAAACCAGAAAATGCTTTCAAGAATCAACTAACATGGAAAGTATATTTGTTAAACAGGAGTCCTTTTTATAGTTTATATTCTGTTTCTCCAGGTTTCTGCAATATGTTCTGATTTATATCAGACTATGTTACGATTTAAAGATTGTTTTTAACTAATCATACAAATCTATATCAAGTGAGATCCTCTAAAAAGACAAGAAGGTATTTAAATCCATAACTGAAAATGTTCAGAGTTTCAGCTGTAAGCACAGAGAATTGAAACTGGTTATAACTTATTTCTGAGTTTCAACACTGGAAAACAGGGATTGTATGGGCACTCATTTATTAATCTTTCTAATCTGTCAGCCATACACTTACTGAATTTTTTTTTTTTTTAATTTTTTTTTTTTTTTTTTTTTTTTTAATATGGAGCAATACACAACAGTTTTTAAAACTGTGGAAAACATAAAAGCAATAGAAGAGTAAAAGAACTTGCAAAAAGTCTATACACTTGCATATTATCATTCATGTAAGTACTTCATAACGTGCAGAAGTTGAAATATTGATATTTGATTCACACCTGGGGAAGGAATGAACACTTTCTTGTGTTTAACTGTCTTTGGGAGAAGCAGTAATACACTCAGGTCCCTAGGCTTTACTTCGGGTTAGTGGAACACTTTGAGTCAGCCACTGTTAAACCCACTTGATTGGCTGCTCAGTGTAACCTCACATGCAGCAGTGTGCAGCCAGCCAATCACCATGCAAAATATTAACAAGGTCATAGTAGTGTAACACACTCCTATAACTCAGAGATTACAAAAGACATTAAAATTCTGATGCCCCATTCATAAGGAAAAGATTGTAATGAGAACAGAGAATGGCACAACATTAATTCATTGTGTGACAAAGAATATAATGAGAATGGGAAATAGTACAAACATAACTCATTCTTGTTACAGCTTTAAGATTGTAATGTCATGGTTCATATCACATACTTAGGAAGAAAGGTATGGTAGAAGAAGAGTTGCAATATTAAACATAGTTAATCTGAATGCAGTACACATTATTATATACGCAATATAATAAAAAAAAATTAAACATTACTTAGAAATGGTTTGTTAAAAGTGTTATAATATCTCCATACATTTTTGTTAACATCTTATTAATACGATTGATATGAAGGTTTACAGTGTGTGTGTATACTTATTAACAGAGCTGTCCTCAAAATCTTTTTACTCATGCATATCTTTAGAAATCAATTACAATTAAAAATAAAAATATTGAGAACAGTATCTATGTCTCTCATGACACACATTACAAATCTGCCAAGAGGCAGTCATGTTTAGTCATTTTGTCTGATACAGTGAAATGAAATCAAATCATAAAACAAGTGATGTATTTACCTCCTGAAATTATTGAATAATTTTAATTATTGCTCATCTACCACTCATTCAGTGATGTGCAATATCCTACATAATGCAGTAGACTTTATTGAAGCATTTAACTGATAAGACATTAAAAATCTTTGACCATTCATCTGAGAGTTTGCCAAAGCCCAAAGCAACTCATTTCATTCATTAGGCTCTATGCAAGATCACAAAATCAATACATTTTATTTTGGTTTTAAAAGTAAACCATTAACTTTGTGGTCATTTCTGTTAAATAAAAAAGGAAATGTTCTCAAAGACATTCCTGGGATATTAAAATTCAGTGTAACAGGAAATTTCAGTACAGCAATGATACTACCAGATGTTATCTGCTTGCTTGACTTGAAATTTTGTTCTCTGCTTCTACTTACTGTCTCTCAATGGCATATCCAACACCAGCAGCTAGGACCTCAGTGCAACTTTTGTAGAGATTTTTTGCTCCAAATTCAGCTCCAAATGTTTATAGGGTGAATACTTACAATGCTTCCATACACTGTACAGGGAACAGAGGACATCCTATCACCACTGTAGCTTTTACGATGCACGGGTCATACTGAGCACATTCAAAAAACCCAAAACCTGTTGATCAGCCTTATATAAAGGATACTCAGAAAAGTGATAAACCATAGGTTGTAGAATAGATACTGCATTTCTGGTTTCACTGGATAACCACTGCCATCTGAAAGATCTTGGGACCAGATCCAAACAAATAGCCTTAAAAGTATAGCTTCTGCAGAAATTCAGAACCTTTATCCAAGAGTATAGCTCATAAATCTATGACAAGTAATCTAAGATCTCTTAAACTTTCCATCTTCCCCTTTGTGTACAAGTATGTTGTTCTTGCTTTGGTTCTCTTTACTTCCATGGAAGATAAAACTCCTTGCACACTTGCAGAGATTGCATTTTACCATTTCTTATCTATTAGCATTCATTCTCCATATATCTTTGTTCTGCATTCACATGCAGTGTTGACCTTTTGACTATTCAACAGAAACTTCCAATCCTTTCATTTATATGTGAATGAACAATGTCAAGGGAAAGATAGGTGATCATCAGTTTTACTCCAAAATAATCACCTTCCAACAGGCAACTGAAAAGCAGATTTGTAATTTAAAGATAATATTCATGTCAAATGACAATCAGGCATCATTTTTTTTAAGTGGTTCTACAGGTGTTCTAGAACTGCTTCACCTTTTTTTCTTAACAGAGAAACTCCATTACCTCACAGCTTCTATACACGTAAATTAAAATTTCTAACAGAATATCATAGAATCACAGAACGTTTGGTATTGGAAGGGACCTCTGAAGGTCACCTTGTCCAACTCCACAGCTCAAGCAGGGCCACTCCTGAACCTTCTCTTTTCCAGGCCAAACAGTCCCAAGTGAGAGAGCTCCAGTCCCTTCATCATCTTTATGGCCCTTCACTGGAGTCTCTCCAGTAGCTTCATATCTCTAAACACAGTACACCAGGTGTGGCCTTACCAGTGTTGATTAGAAGTTACCAGTGCCAAGTACAGGGTATATTGGAAATATCAGAAATATTTTGCTCTTGAATTAGAAGAAAAATATTCAAAAGGATTTGGTCTTGAATTGGAAGAAAATCTACCAGATTTCAGATAAAAAGACTTTGAAGTAGATCAATATCTGAATATGACCCCTTACAATATTATTGGCAAACAGAGATTTATTGTGATAAAAATAAAACCTCATTTCTTTTTTTTCTCCTCTAAAATGGAAGCGAAGATATTACCAAAATTGTAAAATTGTACCATATGGTACAGACTATTCATTTGTCCAGAAAACAATTGTTTCTTGAGATTCATAGTTCTATTTTCAACATATTGGTAAAAAGTAAAGGAAATGTTCTTTTGGGGTTACTGCTTTTCCTAATCTAGGTGGATTTATTTGATTCTATAGTTGTATAAATAAGTACATTCCAAAAAATGGCAAATATGTTTTCATAGTGTTAAGGAACATTTTAGTATCCACATTACATTTAGGTGTATTGTCAAAATGAGATAGCTGTAAAGACCATGAGCAGAGGAAAAAATGTGATTGTGTGAGGGATGTTATGACAGTTCTGTATGCATTATACATGCACCCCTGGAGGTAATTCTGCATCTGTTACATATATTTATGTATTGTTACTTGTACTTTTGGAGATATTTATGATTTATGGTGATAGATTCTTTCCCCTTAAAGACAATAAAAGGAAAACATGCAACAGGGGTATAATTTTGTTAGTGAGTGAAGTGAGCTGGGTGTGAAAGTTGTGCACATGGTAGGCTCTGTGAAGGTTAAGAATTTTCTGTTCTCAATACTTAGTAGACTTTCTGCAGTGGCTTTCAAAATACTTTCAAAACAAACCTCTAATAGATTTGATCTATGTGCAGCTAAACTATGTTTCTGTTCATTATAATGACTGAAAGAGGGTAAGAAAACAATTGCTAGATGTTAAAGACTAACACAGAAATGATGAAGACATTTTGTGAGTGGAAAGAAAAATCCTGAAGTCTCAGGGAATGAAGAAAGTGATGATAAATGAAGAAAACAACACAAGGGTAAAGAGACAGAAAAGATAAAATGGCTAAAGAGACAGACAGTTTTATACAACTAACTGTTCGAAGAAACAACACACTGTGTTGTACTGTAATGACATCTCCCAAACATTGAATTTTCTATGAAGAGATAGATGAGCCTTCTACTAGCTTCCATTACACAGCAGGTATTTTTTAGTCTCTGTTATATAGGAGATTTGAAAAACCATCTTCAGAAAATTTTTAGATACACTTGGAGGGCAAAGGATAATATCTCTGCTCTTTAATTTTGACTCTTTGAAACAGTCACTTCTGTACATCCTTCTTTGAGAATTAGAAGACCATCTACAGAAAGAAACAAACAAAAAGGTGTACCTCAAGGCACAAACCAGAAAGAAGCTCTAACTTTCAGATGTATGCGATTCTGCAATTGTCTATTATATGGTTTATTGAAGTTCCTTTGAAGACATCTTGTATCAGTCACTGTTGGAGACAGGCTATTACACCAGATGAACTGCTCATCTTATCTGGCATGTTGATTATTATATACAAAGTTCAGATAAACCTCAAAATTTTAAAGATAGAGTATAAGCAAACCCTAAAAATGAAAATATAAATTTGATTAAGAACATATTCTTCTATACTTTTCAAAGCAATTTTCCTTTACCTGAAAAGCAGAAGGAATGGAAATTTCTTTAAAGGAAGAAATGGAAATTTCTTTAAAATTCTTTAAGGAATTTAAGATATTCCACAAAAGTAGTAAAAAAGTTATTATTACTAAGTGATGAAAGTATATTTTCCTATACTATCAATAAATACCCTAACAACTCATATTTCCCTCAGCTGGAAGGAAGAAGTCAAACAGTTACAAAATTGTACTTTGCTGACTAGATATAATTTTTAAAAGAGATCTATATTAAATTATATCAATACTTTTATCAATAAAGTTACACTGCATTAAAAAATTACATTTACACATCATGTATTATTATAACGTTGTATTTATCAAGCTCGACAAGCATGAGAAGTGGGCCCATGTGAACCTCATGGCCACTTCAACAAGGCCAAGTGCAAGGGCCTGCACCTGGGTCTAGCCAGCCCCTGGGATCAATACAGGCTGGGGGATGAAGGGATTGAGAGCATCCCTGCAGAGAAGGATTTAGGGATACTGGTGGATGAAAAACTGGACTCGAGTCAACAATATGCACTCTCAAACCAGATGTCCAACCATATCCTGGGCTGCATCAAAAGAAGCACGACCAGCAGGTTGAGGGAGGTGATTCTGCCCCTCTACTTCGCTCACGTGACACCCCACCTGGAGTACTACCTCCAACTCCAGAGTCCTCAGCACAAGAAAGACACGGACCTGTGGAGCAGGTCCAGAGGAGGGGCACAAAAAACATCTGTCTGAAACACCTCTCCTATGAGGACAGGCTGAGAGAGATGGAGTTCTTCAGCCTGAAGAAGAGAAGGCTCCAGGGAAACCTTATGGCAGATTTTCAGTACTTAAAGGGGGCTTATAAAAAAGATGGGAACAAACTTTTTAGTACAGCCTGTTGGAATAGGACAAGGGGTAATGGTTTTAAACTAAAAGAGTGTATATTTAGATTAAATATAAGGAAGACAATTTTTATGATGAGGGTACTGAAACATTGGAACATGTTGCCCGGAAAAATGGTAGATGCTTCATCCCTGGAAACATTCAAGGCCAGGTTGGATGGGGCTCTGAGATACAAGATCTAGTTGAATATGTCCCCTGCTCATTGCAGGGAGGTTGGACTGGACGACCTTTCAGGGTTCTTTCTAACACAAATTTTTCTATGGTTCTATGAATATCATTTTAAATTTCCAGCACCAATCCACCCCTAATTTTTAGTTGCTCCCAGGAATTATATGCTAACATAATTTACATAACAAATAATAGATAATAGTGCATATAATTACTTTGTTATCAAGAAAAAGCAATGTAAATATTTTAATACTATACATTGTCTTGAAACCCATCAATATATGCTAAGTGATAACCTGCCTCAATCAAATCCAAGTC
Source organism: Athene cunicularia (assembly GCF_003259725.1). Classification (NCBI taxonomy): domain Eukaryota; kingdom Metazoa; phylum Chordata; class Aves; order Strigiformes; family Strigidae; genus Athene; species Athene cunicularia. Next base: position 42,429,898 of record NW_020799091.1, read on the forward strand.
GTAAAAGAAAATTTGGTATGACACAAATCAAAATACCAACATATAACCAAAAGATATATTTATATATAAATAAAAATAAAAATATATATATTTATAAATAATACCAAAATACCAACAGATAACCAAAAGATATTAGATAAATCTATGAGTCATAAACAAGTATACTTTTTTGAGCCAAGATAGACATTTACTTTCATTTTTTACAAGCTGTGGGTCCTAGGTATTGATATAGAACTAGTCTAGACTCATTTTTGTGGTTAATAAGGAGTTTGTGTCAATGTTTATTTTATATAAACAGGTAAAGGCACAGATATCTGAGGAGAAAACTAGAAGGGGGAGAGAGAGAGAGAAGCACATCTTTATATGTGCCTACTAGTTGAATTTCTGCTACCTTAGTAAAATCAGTTCTACCAGGATGCTCAGGCATGTTTTATCACAACCCCTAGAAAGCTAGGTATTCTTACTCAAAGTATTTCCAGCTTGTTTCCTTTGCAATTGCAATAGGAGTTTAAGTCACTTCAAACTGACTGAACAACAGGAAAAATTGAACATCGTAACTTTACTACTTTTCTGCAGGTTGTTTTGGGGTGTTTTTTTTTCTTTGGGCATACTACAGAAAAACAGTATTCTCTGAAGGTCCAACATATTTTGTTGTAGGTGGAAGAAAGACTAATTTAACCCATTAAAGTAGCTCCATAAGCAAATTAAATTTAAATTTGTTAATTTTGAAAATTTTATTTTTCCAGCATTTTTGCTAAACACTTCCATTCATGAGTAGAAGGTTGCATTTGGAGACAGCAATTCAAGATGTTTAAACTATACACTTAATTGGCATGTTAAAAGTTAAAGAGTCAGAGTCAACTCCAGTACATAAAAAAGTATAAGCACATAAACTGTAGCACTCTATTCCACGGCTCAAGAGGCATCATGCCATCCACTTCATTAATCAACGGTATGTCCCAAGTTTCAACAGTTGATGATTTACAATCATTCTTTGTACTGCTCAACTATAAGAAGACAAAGGTCTCTCTACAGTGGAGTAAACTTAAGACACAGATCTCAAATCTGAAATGCTAATTTTAATAAGCTAGCTTGTTTGTTTTAGTGATTTCATGGTTTCTTATTATTGTAATCAAGAACGGGGTTGCTACTCCTGGCATAGTTTAAGCCACAGCTGAGAAAGACAATTCTAGAACTCAGAAAATTTTTGTCTCTATTATGGCCAATGGTGTCAGTTATGATGGTTCTTTATGAAGGAAGAGACCAATTCTTTAGAAAATGCATTAACACTGTATGTGATTAGTAATTGTTGTGCTGTCCAGCAGACAGCAAACAGAAATAAATGACTGGGTTCCTGGGTTGAAATCTACTAGTGCCTCAGGGGTAAAAGACTGTTTGGAGGAAAACCTGAACACCAATGGAGAGTTCTAGCTAGAAGAAAGAGAGAAAGAGAGCAGGAAAGAAGCTAAGAAGAATGAAAACAGGAGGGAAGCAGGGAGGGAGAAAAGGGATTAATTTTTCCAGCTGTTCCATTTAAATTTTTCCAAGGACATAGAATCTTGTTCAACAAATGCTTTTTAATTAAAAGGTCATGTATCTCTTCCAAACTCTCATGTTCATGTTTTTACTGTCAAGCATTCGGAACAACAGGGGCAAAGTAAAAAAGTATTCCCTATCCTCAGTGTCCATGTCAGGATGAAAAATGTAATATACTATAGTCAGGAGTAAGAGATCAGGACACTATGGTATATCACGGGTAGTCAGCAGATGATCCATGGGACTTTAGTTTTGGTTCCCTTGTACAAAAAATCCTTCTTGTGGACTAGCTAACTCAAAAAGATCATAATTTATCCATGAGCTAAGAATGGGCTTTGTTTACCAGACTATGCACTATCCTAATGATACTCTTTGTCCTCTTGCAGAAGCTGTACTTTTTTTTTTTTTTTACATTCCACTCAAGAGAGAGAATTGAGCCAGATGGATAGAGATCTCTCCTTTGGCACAAGGAGGTCAAGGCCAATATCTTCCATCTGATTAGGAAGTGCCCTATCTACTGGATAAACCTGTCCAAATGGAAACACGCTGTTCTTCATCTGAATCTAGGTTGTCATCAGTAGTATGTTTTCAAGATGTCTGAAAGAGGTAATATCAGTTTAATCTAATAATTAGGCACTCAACCATTTGTTAGACTATTTAAGTATTTTATCTCATAACTATTTCATACAGAAATAGTTTTTAAAGCATTAACCACTAATCTTGATTCCCTCCCTGCTCTAGTCCAATGAAACATATTTTCTTAGGACCCCGACAGTACCCTCCCTGGGAGTCTAGTTTTAGGCCACCTCATATTTTACTTGCATTGTGTGGGAAGGCTAGATGCTGAATGACTAGTTCCAGGGATCTGAAGTAAACTATTTCCATGCTAAGAAGTAGTGCACTGCTCAGATCTCTATTTATATCTGAGCCCCAAGTAAAATGGACAGGTTTTCAGAGATTAACTACCACAGCAGCAAAGAAAACTCTACTTGTTTGGCATTTGTAACTCAAGCAGTCTGATGCTTTACATCTGATTATCAAACGTTGGCCAGAGTTTGAAGACTACAAAGACTACATTGAAAATGGTTAGCACTACTGTAGTTAGGAAAATACAAAGCACTGCAGTAATCTCTGAGAAGCTACTGAATGAATAGTCAGTCTGGTTAATATAATCCCCAGAATCAGATGTCTTCTTAAAATCCATTAACGTAGTATTCCCGTTAGAACAGTAGTTAGTTTCATCAATTCACAGCTTTATGACCTAGCCAATTAATATGAGTGATATCCTGACTTCTGCTCATAAAAACAATCTCTCTCTAATGCTAGTATAATTTGGAGATATAATCCTCAAAGAACTAACTTTCTGAGCAGTGAGGAAGATACTCTATAAGAGCTCATATACCATTAGGCAGAACCTGGATCAGCAAGGTGATGAATATATTTTTGAAGACATATACTGAATAGAACAGACCAAAAAATATAAGAAACACTTAAATTGTATACAATAATCAGCATCTAGTAAAATATTTGATGAATGATTTTCCTAAACTCACTAAGAAAATCATATTTCGAGACCTTCAGTTTCCCTAGATCTAGCTGTAATTTTTTATCCATGGTGTGGTCAGAGGAACAAATATGTTCTAAAGGCAGATATGTTCACTGCAGCGAGAGTCGCCTATATTTATTCCAGAACTGAAAATGGCATTGAATGAATCAGATCAGCAGAGGTGTAAAATTATAGTTATTATTTCAAATAAGGCCATAGATACAGTAGTCACAGATTCTTTAGAATATATATTAATTATATTGCCATTGTTTCTCATAGTACCCAATTATACTGTGAGGGATCTCACAGTGGGGCAAAGATCAAAACTATTAGAATATCAACACCAATCAGTATCACTGATTCTTTCTCTTCAATTAAGTGAGGCTTCCTATGAAAAAGTTGAAATACTCATGTCATTAGGCAGATTCTATGGTTTTAGTTTTGCTGAATTTCCTCAAACAACTTAACACAAGTTTGGCATTTATTTTTTATAATTTATAAATAAGGACACTCACTGCCTAAAGTAATTTTTCATTTTCTTTTGTTTTTTTTTTTTTTTTTTTTTTTTAAGTTCCCATTCAATTAGAAGTCAGTATTTCATTGATATGACAGGGTTTTTTTTTTCAGTTTGGGAGATACTACCAACATAAACATAACATAACTTGCAATAGAGACAGTAATATGATGAAGGTGAAACAAGAATCGGCTTATTTCAAATATATGTGCCATTGTACCATGGATAGTCACTTTGACAATGTCAGATATGTTTCTCAACCTGAATTTTTACACTTGTCACATACATACACACATGTACATACACATATACATAAATTTATACATATATATGTATGATAGCTTTGCCAAAAGCAGTGTGGTGTCATATGGCTGTAAGCTATATTTGGAATATCTTTACCCTATCACCTTTAATGAGCTTTAACTCTGATTCTCACCTGTCATTCTTTCTGTCATTCTGTCATTAATGGAGCTTCTGCCTCCCAGTCAGCCTCCCAGTTGACAACAGGCAGGATTCAGGGATACCACATTCCTAGACTTAGTACCTTGCTTAAGCCCCAAAGTTCAGGGAGGTGGTTAACACTCATAGATATTTGTATGATTTCATAGGATACAGACAGTATTAGTCGTATCATGAAGCAAAACCTCTACTTTCATAAGTATTGCAGCCTAGGTAGGTAGCCATTACATTCCAGATGATAGGTATTACACCCTTAGTCATAAGGTCAGTCACTGAGATTCAAAGGGAAACATATTTTAATGACTGCTTCCACCAGACTCAGTCAGACTAGGAAGCTTCTGCATCCTATGTATAGGGATCCAGATATCTTGAAAATCCATCCTTCACTTAGAGTTTTTTTGAGACAAATTAATCCTGGACAATGTAACCCAAAGCCTTCTGAAATTCAATTACTCTGTGTTATATATTCCACAAAGCAGTATCCCCATCTGTGTCATGACTAGACAAGAAATGTTTTCATTACCATTACTCAACAAATATGTTTGAAAAGGCAGTTTGGATATACTTAACCATAGTGACACGATTTCAAGTTCAACCTTTAGATATCTGTGGGTCGTAATTTTAGATGATGGAAGTCTGCTACAATTAAAACTCACAATTAAGGAACTGGCTTGGTTTGGGTGGATTTTTTGAATTATTTTTTTATTTTTAGAAAGACGTCTGAAAAGTTACCTGGCTGAAAAAAATCCCAGTATTATCCCCCATTAAAGTAAATGAAAATGTGGAAGATAATTTAAATCACTTGATAATTTAAATCACTTGACATTCTTTTAACAACTTTACCATAAATTTACATTACAGAATTGAAAAACTAGGATTTAGAAATGTCTTCAACAAGTTTCAGCTTTCATAACTGTATATGGAATAGATTTACCTGAGCTTATGTAGCATAAATAGGTAACTGAAGGATCATCCTGTCTGAAAATATCTGTAGGCATTAGAGATCAAAATATAGGAGAGAAAACCTATTCCAAAAATGAGGCTATGCAAGTATGAGCTTCATCATAACAAAAAACATATAATAAATATCCTGCAGAATAAAAGAGTTACAAAGCTATCAGCAAATGATCTCATGTACACCTAATTTTCTATCTAGATTTTTCCATATTAGGTTCCATCCTCCCCCTGTTTCAGGGAATAGCACACTCAAAGGAGGTATCCAAACATCTTGGTAATTTTTGCCAGGGCAGAGAGAGGATTCTGACTCATAATTTCTGAAACAAAGATAGTAGAAAACATAATATAAAAATTCCAGCAAGACTTTTTTGTTTGTTTTGAAAAATAGAAAACTGTGAGCAAGTAAGGTTATCAAGGGCTGAATAGTTCCCATACTCAATCACACCACTTTGCAGTTTCTCACACGACTGTGTATTATTTACATGCATGCAAAATATGTTTTATCCTTTCGTTTTGCAATACATATCTAATGTGCACTGATAGCAGACAACTCAATTCTTGTGCATAAAATACATGAATTGATAGACCGATTTTCCTTCCTTCTCAGTGAGACTTTTTGCTGGTTACACAAGCACAGCCATCCATATGTATAAATTGACATCTTAAAAAATTAGCACTTTGGGCCTATTTATTTTCTCTTATATTCACAGGAAGCTACATCTTTCTGCTCACCTCTGTCCTGCCAATTAATTTCATTTTCAGACCTATCTGATTGGGCCCATGTGGGAATCACCAGAGACATCACAGCAGCTTCCCAACCTCTTGGGAATATGATTGCTTCTTTTTCTTATGCTAGTTCACTTTGTCCTCCAAGTAAGAATTCAAATGTCAATCATTTTTTGTTCAATTTCATGGGGTAGAATCACAAAAATGGCAACCAATCCAATTGCAAATTACTTGATGAATCTTCTTTGAAGAGTTGCCAATAATGCTAATCATCAAATGGTTGAATTCAGCTCTGTAGAAATGCATTTGTGAAGAACAGCAATCTCTGTGACTTTGACAAAGGAACTGCTGACTTGCCTTACTGTTTGTCTTTTGATGTGAAAGAGCAAATCGATTTATAGAGCTTTTGCTTGCAGATGTAGGATATGATTAGTATGCAGAAAGACCTTTCTACAGTGTCATTTGTTTATTTAGCTGTCTCTGCACTCAGCCCTGATTGTGTATACTTAATTAATGTATACAAAGCTAAAAGAAATAAAATCCTGGAACCATGATCATAGAATACTGTACTACATGTCATTCATCACCATGAAAATGCTATTTATATTTTACTGGCTACAAGGAATGGAAATGCATACATTTAAAAAAACTGTTTCAAAAAGTCCTTATGTTTGCCAAAAGCAGCCAGTTATAGTTACACCAAAAAAGTGTCAATGAAAGCTGTTCAATTTAAGTAGGAGGTTCTTTTTTTCCAGTGTTTAAATTTTTATTCCAAACAGTTGTTGAGTCTTTATAAAAAGTACCTCTGATGCCTTCCTGAGGTCAAAAGTACTCTGTAAAACATCCTAAGAGACCTGAATCATCCCATTCTTCAAGGCCTTCTGATTGTGTTGCTTGGAAATTTTAGCTGAGAAAGAGTTTAAAGAGGAAAGTAGAGACACTAGAGACCTTCATGTCAATAATGAATGATCAATAGAAGTCACACACTAGAAAATTGACATTCAGTCAGCAATTCTTTGTTATTCATGCACATTTTACATTGTCTATTCAGGTTTGTTGTGGGGAAAGTAGACACAGAAAGGCAGAAAAAGGTAGAAATCATCAGAATATCAAATAATGGAATCCAGAGTGACATCTAGTGACATGCTGTATTAGAAGCATGAACATTTAATTACTGAAATATGCTGATTTTACTAGTCATATTAATTACAGCTTTCCAGAAAAGTTACTTAAAATAAATGTTAGAGAAGTTTCTTACAAAATGTATTCCATAAGCATATGAGACCATTCATAATTCAACTTACTAAAACGTTTGCTTCTGTCTGTTATAAACAACAATTCAAGTGGAAACAAATTTTCTATAGAAACACTTTACAAGTTTAATAACACTGATGATATAATTAGTTTGTCAGTACAACTTCACCTTATAAATAACTACCTAAAGCCATCTGCAAAACCTTAAATTCCTATATTCTTAAGACATGAGCATTGACTCAAAATCATGAGCTAACTAATCTATCTACCATATTTTTAAGATGGCAGAGCACTGTCTTCATGAGCAAATTACATTCATCCTTCTGTTCTAAACTTTTCCTTTGGGTTAACTGCAGGATTATGGACACTGAAAGTGCTGTAATAAAAAAATTCGCTCCTACAGAAAGTTGGAATCCAGAATAACCTGTTCTCAACCCAGCCTCCATCAAATACTGACACAGACAATAATGCCCTTAATTTCTGTGTTATAAATAAGTGACAGCAACTCATATTATTAAACGAATGAGATTGATCTGCAAAGACTGTGGAATAATGAAATACCGCAAGGAATCATATACAATTCTCCAAATATACCTTTTAAATAATATAAAAATACCTTGAAAAGACACTTGCAAATAATACTATTGATACTATGCTTCACTAAATAGGAAAATGCAGAAATCACTGCATGTGACTAAAATAATTCTGTGGGTTGTAAGGCTAATGGATGAACGTAGAAGTTACTTTAATCAAATGTGCTGCTTTACATCCTGTATTTGTTCATTTTTCACCTTCAGTGTTCAAGAAATTCTTTATAATTTTCATCTTTTCACTGAAATCATTGCAGCACAGAGAGGAAACGAGAGAAAAGATATCACGTATTAGACTGAATAAGCTTCCGTGTCCATAACTAACTAAATAAACAAATCAATGGGAGAGAAAAAAGAATACTTACAATATTTGCACCAAATGAGTCTATAATTGTTTTGGGGGTTATCCTCTTTCTAGGTAAAGAACTAGGGTAAATTATGTTACAAGTATATTGTAATTATCACCTAGCTGCCATACAATGAAGAAATCTTAGATTTTAAAATTGGTTTATTAAACAAAAACCACTATCACTAGAGGCACTAGGTTTCTTTCTACAGGTTGTCATCCGTTTCCTCTTTCTTCTTGCCCTACATACTTAGACTTAAAACTTAACTTCCTTTTGGAGACAGTTACAACTTTTGTCTGATACACTTCACAACAGTCTTATTCACTCGCAAATCTTGAAGATGAAAATGCAACTCTAGGTTGCATTTTTCTCTAAACACTTAACTTTAAAAATGGAAAGTGTCAGACGCTAATTTCAAAGAAGGAAATACTAAGTGACAGTTCCAATCTCACTGTACAGAGAACCAGTATCTCCTATTTTTTATCTCTTGTTTTTAAAAATTAAGTTTAACATAGAAGATGGAAGTCATTGGTGTTGTGTCACTTCCTTATCATCTTCTAGAGCAGCACAGAATGTAGTGTACTGGCCAGGTAAGATGAATTCAGCTGATTTATTTCATTAACATAGTGGAAAGAAGGTTATGTCTACAATGAATTTTTACTTTTTATCTTCATTCCATAGATCTCTCCAAACTGTGCATATATCCAGTAAGTTTCTTTCTTGCATCCCTTGAAAATCCTTATCCCTTTTTCTATACACTAGCTTCTCTTCATTTCTTCTCCCTAACGTTTCTTCCATTTTTCCCCTGCTTACACTCCAAATCCCTTCCAACTCCCTCTTCCATATCCTCACTAATGATTACAGTATATCTTTACCATTAGCAGTAAACAAACCAATCAACCAAACAGCAAACCAGACAAGCATGACACAGAAATCCAAATAATAGCCCTCAAAAGAGGGTAACTCTTAACAATCTCTAGTTTCTTTCAGTGGGATGAGTTCAAATCATTATTATTATTCTCCTTTTTCAAAATGACATTTAACTTTTTCCTAAAAAGCCCAGGAAAAAGTTGTCACCCTTCACAGTCAAGAAGGTGAGAAGAATGTATCTCTATCAAGAAACAAGGTAAAAAATAATTTTATATTCAGAAACCAATTTATTAGTTTATAAAAATTTTTAGAAAACTTGGTTTTTTGTCAGATCACCTCCTGTAGTTTTAGCAGAAGCATTGTGATTTTATTTACATAAACTAAAACAACTGCAACTCTATTAGTGCACAGCAACTTAGTTGTGACTTCTTAACACATAAAATCTTTCACTTCCAGGCTGAGGTTTGAAAGCTGTCAAACATATAGAAACAGGAGTTAATACTTTCTATCTGAAAGTCGTGAATTGTTGTAACAGTTAGACGTTACACTTTACTTACACCCTTTCACCTTTCCTTCTTAATTATTTTTTTCCTTCCCTACCCTGCTCAGAACTCTCCTCTTTGCTCATTTTTAATTTCCATCCTCTTCTCTACATTTCATTTCTCATGGGCAATTCTGCCAGTTTTGTCCCACCGAGCTGGTCTCTTCCTCTTGCTCTCATCAGTGCACATGTAAAACAAGGTATTTCCAAAACAAAACAAAATTGACAAATGCATCAAGAAATCTGATCTCTAGGATGCATGTAGTAGCAGTCATAGTGACAACTGGATTGTCCCATGAAATCCGAGACCCTCAGAAGTTGCTCCTTTAATTAGAGTTAATTCAAATGTGTCATGCCTTGCACTTTCTCTGAAGCTGCTGGTGCATTATTTTCCTAAGAATGATGACCTAATTAAATAGATTTTGGCATAGACTTACAAAATCTGCACTTATTTCACTCACTCAGGAAAGACCTTTATAATTCTTTCATAACTGCATGAGAAAAACTATTTCTCAATATCTCTTCAATGCATAATGAACATTAAACAGGAAATACCAGCTGAATGTACCTTTATTATTTTTTAGATGTTGAAAAGGTGTAGAGCAAGACAAGGATTTATTAATAGGATTTGGGTGCCTAATGGCCCTAGGCTTCTTTGAAAAACTCAAGACAGAAGAGGATGTTCTCAGCATGTTTGCACAACAAGCTGATGGAATCACTTATATTTTAATCATAGTCTTCAGATTAATGACTGGCATAACAGTCTCTAGATTTTCCTGGACTGGTTTCCTAGTTCTCAGTTTGGTATCATTACTGCTGATGATCTCCTAATTTCACTTATTCTCATTAACTTTGATAATCTTTCTCTGATCTTAAGAGTTTTGATGTCTTAATTTATTCCTCACTCATAATGCTATAAAACTTTCAGGAAAAGCTTCATTAACTAATTGTATGAAAGGAAGGGGAACCACAACTTCTTTCTCTGACCACAATTTTAACCAGAATAGATGGTGCTGTGTTCTGTGGGATGTGCCTTTTTTCAAGAGCACATGTTTGTGTGCGTGCACATTAACTTTTTTCAGAGGATGCCTACAAAATTAGTCTCCTGGATAACATGTGGAAAAGTGTCATGACTGCTGAAAATCATTGAGAAACAAAAAATGTGGGAAACAAAAAAAAACCCAACCAAACCTCACTGATTTGCAATAGCAGAAGTTCTAAGCATTGTGCTATAGAAAAAAATTACTCTGCCTTGCTCCTTTGATATGTCTCCTTTGATTCCTCCTCACTCCTTTTAAAAAAAGGGGCAGGGACCTTTAGCAAAACTTAATGCCTACCCTGGTGGTTGGAACATGCCACTGAAGAATGAATGATACTGAATGATTGAGGTTTGAAACACTCAGAGAGAAACACTTCTTCTCAGTTTCTAGGAGGAATGACTGCTCTACCCCATCTTAAAATATAAGGGGAAAAAAAAAAAACAAAACAAAAAACCAACACCAAGGTGAGAAAGGGAAAAAAAGGGGAAAGGGGGGAAAGTAAAAAAAGAAAAAAAAGATTAAAAAAATATAAAAAAGAATAATTAAAATATTATACATTTTTAAATGAAGAAAAAGAAAGCTGGGTACTGCCTTGTCATGGTGGTAGCTTTCAGAACCACAAGTGGATGGAGGTGTGCTGAGAAATGACACATGATCCAAAGAGCGGTGAGAATCTGAACATGCCTGTGGCTTTCTGTAAGAGATCTTTGATAAGGGTTTTCTAGAACCCACAGAGTGCCTACAAAAATCATTTATAAGCATCTAACACTTTCAGAAGTTTAAAGCTTTGGTGCTCTGATTCAGTCAGGTGGGGCTAGGTACCTAGGGGTAACAGATGGGGCTGCTAAAGTATAGCAGTATCCCGGCTGGGAATCATGCAACGTGTGCCCAAGTCTCTCCTTTACCATCGTTTGAACTAGCTACCTTCTTTCTATGTTCAAGCAATCTATAATAGTCTTTCAGAAGCAGTGAGTCTCCATAAGGTGAAAACAAAATGAGCTGTGAACACTCAGCAATCTACAAAACATGCTTAAATATTGATGCGTCTCAATACAGGTTAAGGATCCTGTTTTCAAACTTTGTCCAAATTGTCAAACACAGCATACTGACAGACAACATAACTACAAATATCTTCCTTTTGCACACACACAGTAAAAACAATTAAAAAAGCCAAACATGCAAACACAAACCTTAGGGGAGCAATACAGGTGCTTAAATACGGTTTTTTAGTGCCAACTATGTCTAAATCAGAGAGGGGAGACAGTGATAGACACTTGACTGTTCCAGTGAAAAAGATTATCATGTAAGTCACAAAGCACTTACACTGCTGCTCTTCCAGACCTGCAAAGGCAGACGCTGAGACTTCAGGACATCTTCTGTACATTACCTTGCTTTTTAAGCTGACAGTTGGGAAAATCATATTAGAAATCTTCTGTCTAAACTTGCTATTACTACTTTGTAATGCTAGACTTTAACTTCAACCAAATAAATAGTATAATTTAATACTGGAAAAAAAATGTAATTAATAATAAATCTGTAAGTTTGACTATGTTGTAAATCACACCACATTAAAATAAAGAGAATGCTGCACTTTATGTCAATAAAACCCCTGCAAAAGTAGTGCATGTGATTGTAAGGCTGGAGTCACCTCCTGCTTTTTCTAGTGCACTGTGAGAACCCTCAGTTCAGTGCTTTGGAAGCTACCTCTGGAAGCCATAATAGAAACTATACCTGGGACCAAGTGTAGCAGCATTTACAGACCTTTGAGGAGATGCTTTTCAACTCTCCCTGATACAGATACAAAAGAAGAGTTCCCCTGATAAAGCATCTTCAGGAAATCTTCAGTTCAGATGGTATTTCACATAACGAAAGGGAAACTTCTGGGGTTTGAATAGAAAAGGAAAGAAATTAGAAAGAAGCTGGATTAGATACAAAGCAAAACTACACTGCTTCTAATTTTACTTCTCACATCAGGATCACACACCTCCAGCAGTCTGCATACAAGAGTTCTGGTGGTTAATTTTCTCCCAGAGGCACTTGTATCTTGGCACCCACCTTCCCTCCAACACGCGTTGGCTCAGCCTTCTCACCCTGGACTAGAAAGGAATTGATGCATACCCACTGCACATTTTTAAAAAAGCAAGACCAAGGAAAAATACAGCAACTATGGTTAACATTAGGATAAAATACCAGAATATATTTCAAGAAAGGTAAAATTTTAGCTTTTCACAACAGACATAGCTTTTCTGCCAACAGGATAAATATGTCCTTAGAAGTGTCTGACTTCTTACATCTGTATGGAGCTACTGAATGAAAAAAGGAGTTATTTACCTTCTTGCATGTCAGTGAGAAGAATAGCTTTTTAATGCAATATCTGTTACTCTTGCTAATGGCCCATTTCCATATGATTGTTTTATTGCAAAAATGACAAAATAATATTACATAGTACTGTATTTAAGAGCAAGACAAGACATGTGGTTTCTAAAAACAGAACTTTTTTTTTTTTTTTTTTGTGGAAAGAATGACAGAATAGGTGGCTCTTATGGACAAATTTAAAGGAACAGAATTGCCACTAATTAATTTTTCTTTTAGAGAAACTAAACTAAAGAAAAACCAATTTAAGACAGAGAAAACATTTTAAAAATCAGTTCAAAGGACAGTGTTAAATAAATTAAAAATAAAAATTCTTCTGTCCTATAAATATCATTCTAGGTTAGGGATCTTAAGAGAAGATCTTATTAAAAATACCTGAAAATATCTCAAGTACTCCCACAGACTCCACAAGATATTCTAGGCCCCACATGAGAGACAAGAATGATGACTTTAGAAGAAGTACAGTATAGTGTAATGGTGCCCTCACTCCTTAGCCTATATTATCATTTTTTTTTCTTCTAAATGTATATAATTACATTTAAAGATGTTCCTTAGAAGAAGCTTAGTGTAATTGCTATGATCCTGTTTAATAATGTCTTGAAAAACAAAACAACAGATCCAAATAAAATATCCCTCAAAGTATAAGTCAAAGGCTATCCACATGGAAGACTGAAAAATAATCAGATTTTGCATTCCATCCTTTCAACAATACAACTGCACTTTCAAATATGCTTTGTTGTTTTCTTTTAATTCATGAAAATTAATCTTATAGATGTAGATGCCAGATTTGCATTAATTAAAACTCCACTGTAGAAGCCAGGCTTAATTGCAATCAGATTTGCTTAATTATGCATGGCGAGAGATTCCCAATTGAGAAAGGTTTTAGTAAGGATTTTTGTTTTTTATACTGACAAAATAAATTGAAATTGTCATTTTTTTGTGTTTTATGTAACACTTGTAAATAATTTGTGGAGCACCTTAAGTCTTCTATGTAAAGCAATGTTATTGCTTAAGTAATTATAACAATCTGCATTTTTCATTGTTAATTGTGGGTGTCAGCCTCATTAATTTTAATTTACAGCCTGTAATGAAATTAAGAAAATTTTGTGCTGATCTGCTGAAACTTGTCTTACAGAAAGTTACTTAATAAAACTGAAGTTCAGAAAAGTAAGGAATTTATTCATGCATTGTCAAGACAAGTAACAAATGTTCATTTTTCTCACAAGTTTTGCTTCTAATTTTAAATCAATATCTAGTAAAGTAATTTGTGTCAGAAAGTCTGAGAAAGTTCAATCTGGAAATTTTTCACTTCAAAGAATAATTACATAGAATGTAGACATAATATGTAGTTTTATTGCCAACAGATAATATGTCACTGCACTCAAAAAATTTGTTGTAACTCCATTCTATTGTTCATACACTTTTATTCTGTCTGTACATTGCTTGATTAGCCAGATGACTTAACTCACTGTGTTGAACATTTAAAAAGGCAAATATTAATCACTTTGAAAATCACAAAATAGCACATCATGAATTGTATCTGAAAGGTGCAAACACAATTGTGCAAATGGAAGTAAGTAGCTGAATATATTTCCATAAAGCCACAAGAGAACAAAACAAAACAAAATGTGAGTTTGATGAGTTGAAAGTGCAGTGTCCTAGAAACTGCTGCTGTCAGATCCAGAGAAGGATGTGCTATGCTGAGCTCTGATCCTTCCAATGCATGTGGACATGAGTATGACTGCTGCAGTGGCCGTACTTTGGCGAGACACTTACATAAAAACTCTGCTCTAAGCATGAGATGTCTTATCGAAGTTAACAGGACTGAAAATCATGTTCAAACCTGCTCTACTTCTTGCATTAAAGTGTATTACATTTTTAAAAGACTAAAAATGTTATTTTTAGTTTTATTAGTGCACTTGATGATGGCAGTTACCCTTAGCTCAGATCTTCATCCTTGGGTTAGCAGAGAGTTTTAGGTTTAAACCAGAGCACTAAAGTTTTAAACTGTCCAGGAGAGTTTAGAAACTTTATCATTGTTCATGAAGGCATTCAAAGTTGATCAAATCTTGTTGCTACTTGTTTTCAGGGAAAACTCCACATTCAAGATACAGAAAAAAGAAGTCTGGGTCTGCAAACCCCATTAGTTTCCCGTGATCAGAAATTACTTTACAAAGCAAGTTCCACTTTCCTATTTAAACAAATACTGTTCTGTCTCATAGGATTATAGTAAAGAGAATGAAACTTCCTCACCATTCATTCTAAAGTGTTAACATAGAAATTATTTTCTAAATCACAGTTTAGCTAATGAATACAAGATTATAATGTAGCTTTAATAATTATTTTTTTTTCTCTGAATAATCTAATACATTTCCATCTCAAGTGGTTTTGAATATTGGAATTATTAAAACTTTTAAAAGTTAACACTCCGAAGATGTGAAAATAGATTAGAAATGTAATGAAGGGGCCACAAAAAATATATTTATGTACTATAAAATGCAGGATGACTGAAAAAGACCACAGAAAACTCAAACAGAAAAAAATGTCAGTTTGATAAAAGTTTCCAGTCAACTCTGTCTGGAAGTTTCCAGTAAAACAGTCTAACAAACTGTCAAAGTCAATTCTATAATTAGAAATTCCATAAAATTGCATGCTTTATTTCTGTATTATTTTGACTTTTGATTCTATTTGAAAGATAAATTCTAAACATATTTTAGGGTTTTTTTTAAAGTTCAAATACAATAGAAAAAAAATCTTTCATTCTTTATTGTATAGCATGTAAAATTCTATAGTTTCATTCACTTTCTTCTAAAATGCACTCACCTATTTCACTCAGTGAAAAAGTATCTCACAGGACCAATTCCTTTTTCTTTCTTCACTGCCAAAATATGTCTTTCTATACAGTACTGAAACTTCCATAAACAGTAATGCTCTTAAAATTAAACAAAATATAGCAAAAAATCTCTGCTGACACTGTCTATGGCCCCTTTATTTAGAGTTTCTTTTTAATATACTCAGTCTTCTGCTTTTCAAACCTCAGCCCTTTAAACTCTATCCTTCCCTTTCTGTGTTCTGCTGAGTTTGCATCATTGCCCCAGCCAAGCAAGAAAACAGAAAGATATGGCTTAATTAGGCTGCAACTTTATTAATTTAATTTATCTGGGGACTATCCAGCAGCAGTTTCTACAATACAGGTCATAAATTTTTCATTAATTATTTTCACTTGTAGGAGGGCTGCCATTAGCTTTCATTCCCTCAGGCAGCAGGTCCTTGGCCCTCAGTGGGTGATCTACCACCATCTTTAAATGATGATTAGGAAGGACAGGTTCTCTTCTTGTCACACTAGACTTTGCGAGTCCTTCTTCCAGTACAGAGCTCCTTTTGAGGAGGCTTTTGGTTTTGTCCTTTTCTAACATTGCTTTACTAAGGAAGCAGATCCCCTATGGTAGTTCAGGTATCTGAGATCGATTTAACTTTCTTGGAGAGGGAGATGACAGGAGGACTGGGCCAGACAGACTAAATTATATCCCCTCCACAGATGAACAAGGTCAGTTAGTTGACCTGACCTCCATTGATGCTATCCACAGAGCTTTCTTCCACTTGGATGCATGACTACCAAAACCTGTGAAGGAAAGCGATGCTTATAAGAGTTAGAACTCTTTTTCCTAGGACGTCTACTAAAACAAACAAGGATCCAATTTTTGTACTGTAGATTTCACCTCAGAACCTCCACTTTGCTCATCTTAATATTCCCAGAGCTATTTTCTATTTTCATTTTTATTGGAAAATATCCACTGTGGATTTACTTGTCTTGCTTTTAATTGGTGTTGAGAGGCATTTATTGTTATGATCCTGCATACACTTGCACAGTACTTTGGATGAAAAAGCATTATATGATACTGTAACGCAAAAATGTGAACGAACAGAAATGGCAATGGGCAAGTTGTGGGGAGAGGCTGTTATTTTCTTAGTATACAAAAACTTTTTTCAAATATACAAAATATGTAAAAAATATATAAAAGTATAAACCCAATAATACTATAATGCATATAATATTATATAAAGTATATAAAATATAAACATTTTTTTAATATACCTGCCTTTAAAAATTTGCAATCTGAACATGTGGAAGCTAGCAAGGGAGGGGAAGAAACCCGTGTGACTGGGGAGATACAAGAAGAGCCTATGAGCTCATGTTCTGCTCTCTGCTGTTACTTTCCCTGTGTATAGTTTGCTACTCTAACTGAATATGAGAATGGAAAGCATAATTTGTAAAACAGATGAGTCCCAGAACATACTGCATGATCTAGAATATGCTTGATCCACCACAGCTGTACAGGTGAGAGAAGAAAACACTGAAGCATAGAACTGTTTCAATATATCAGAGAGAAAACATCTTATAATTCAGGTGCCATACTTACTTTACTACTGTAAATGGGGAGTGGGCTGTAGGTTTGGGGTTTTTTGGGTTTTTTTAGCTTTTCATATTGACCTGTAGTTAAATAATTTTCAATGTGTTTTTCAATATGGGTTAAAAATATGTAGCAGAGACTTCCTAGGATTTGTCAGAAATCATAAATGATGTGCAAAGCAGATTCCCAGTCTTGTGTTTGAACTAAGTGTTGATGGTTATAATGGATGATGGTCTTTTCAGTGTGCAATAAAACTAAGAATGTAATTAATCTGACGTGTTGTAAAAAATGTACAGAATTAAGACCAAGAAGTAATAATCTAGCTTTCTAATATCCAGTGCCTAAGATTATCCTTCTTAAATGGATAGCAACTGGCACTTACGTACCTCAGTGGTCTACTGAATTTTGACATCGCTCCTGAGGGATGTATACCAATACCAATAGGAAGAAAAACACCCTTAGGAAGTCAGTATCAATCTACATGCAACATGCAAGATATTTTTGCAGTGCTGTTTATGACTGTTACTTCTGAGAGCAAGAATAACAGTGAAGCACAAAATAAGCTGGGTTCTTTAAAAGGCTAACTCTTACATGTTCTGAAGAACATCGCCTGCTACTCTTCAGCATTCTAGCGAGCTGCCAAAATGTGGAGAGGATGAGGTTTCTCCTATAGGAATGGTAGAGTAATAACAGTAAACACAAAATATCTTTTATTTTTAAGTGGTGGGACATTTAGAATGACATGGAATATACTTTTAAATTTTAAAGCCAGGGTGAGTACAGGGTGGGGGAAAAACAGGATGGCCAGTAGTGTCTGCTGGGCTGTTTGGTCTGTGTCCTCCCACAGGCACCACCTCAGCCTCCCATTTCTGCCATGCTTCCAGTGGCAGCAGGTTTTCTTCGGGTCTTGATCCCTCATGCTTTTTCTCCTTTGTGGCTTTCCACCCTGTCACTGTCTTTTCTTCATTCTCCATCCTTCTCTGTTTTCCTAACCAAGACCAGGACAGGTTCAGCCCCTCATTTTTGACACCATCAAGTCCCATCTTGCCTTCCCTGGCTAAGACAGATCACATCAATTCTGCACAGAGAGGCTGTATTTAATATATTGCAAAACAGATAATCTTTAGTCTTACATGGATGCTTACCTAATAATGTTGATGTTCTGCTAAGGTACACGTCATTAGCATGCATAACAAATTACAAAGGAGTATTTTTAAAATGCTGGGTATAAGGTCTCCTTATGTCTTTACAGGTACTAATATGTGAACAAAAAACAGTATTTGCTAATAATTGTGACATTTTCATATAGCCTGTACGAGCCAGCATAGCAGAGTACCTGTTTGCCCGGGACACGTAAATAAAGGCATCAACAACTTTCTTAACAGTTCAGCTAGAATTTAAACATAATTTACTGGATTTTTTCGGTCTGTTCTCAAGGCAGGAGGACATTAATGACTATGAAAAGTGAATGAAAAGCAGGAAAATAAAAAAAGAATAAAAAAGGAAGAGGAAAAGAAAATGAAAGAGAAAGAATAAAAATAAAAATTAAAAAGAAAATTTAAAGACAGAGAAGAAAAAGTCTTAAGTCTTTGGAATGGAAGGACTTTGGCATTCTTATTTAATTATCAGTGGATACACAGGATAAAGTAAAGAGATCTATTTCAAAACTGTGACTTAATGACAAGTTGATGTGTAATACTTTGCCTGAAGACCCAGACAACATCGTTAAGAGAGAGACAAGTAAATTGTAGGTAAGAAATAAAAATAAATGTTTCCACACCTCTGACATAACTGTAAAAGTTAAAAGGCTACTGATAAATTTGAGACAAATGACTATTGTTCTGGCAAAATAAAGAATCTTAATTCATTTTTGGATAACAATATTGCCAGGTCTTGCAATTTTATTATTAGCCTCATGATATTTGATGTTTTTCTTAAAGACGTAGCTCCTAGATTTATACTAATTAAGAGGCTATTAACTTTCACAAAAAAATATCATGTTTCCCATCCTGATACTTAAGCAGAAAAAAATCAGAGCATTTCCTCAAAGTGTGAAAGATAGAAGTCAAACAAGGAGAACCCCAAACAGGTTTTTTTTTTTAAAAAAAAAAACAACCCAAATCTATAAATTCTGGAAGTCTTACTCATGCTTTCTGAATACATTATATTAACTATAATTAAGTTGGAGATTTATTAGGTAATAAAAACAATAAAGTTGATAAGAAGCTTCTGCACTGAAAAAGCAGAACATGCTGAAAATCAGCCAAATGAAGGTGAAATTCCAAAATATTTCACTTTTCTATAGAAACTTTTACTTTTTTGTTGCTTTCAACAAACAATTCTGCATAGTTTCTCATAAAAAAACCCCAAATCAAATACCTAATTTTTAAAACTAGGTTTCACAACCTGACTTGTTCCAGTGGCAAAAAATCCAACCTGCTATAATAATTTTTACCTCTTAGGAATCCACTAATATTGTTGAATTTCTGTCTATCACTATTTTAATCTTCTCAGACTTCAGTGATTTGATATTGTTTGTGTGGCATAAGACCATGTTGCTAACAAGATGACTTGAGTAGACAGCTCTCATTATTTATTTCTGTTACTTCCACAATTTTTAGGAAAACTCTGCAATTTAGGAATTGCATTCAGCTAGCAGTGAAAAAGTAATCATTTACCTTGATCTCAAACATTCTCTGATAAGAGACAGTCACTGAAAGAATGTGTCATATAAACCAACTCTGCTTCCTTCAACAAAGTCCAACCCAGCAGGAGTATGGACGTGTGTATGATTATTCAAAATCTGTGCAAGCTATGGAGTCCATCCACATTGCTTTGACAAAGGAATACAAACCCTGGAAGTGGACTATAAGTCCAGTGATAAATTAAATAAAGAATATGACCCCAACAATGTGTGCAGCTCTACAGTTTTCAAGAAATAATAACACTGACCAGGTACTTTTTTAACCTGAAAAAAAACCACAAGGAGATTCAGATTCCTACCTGTCAAATGGATACTTTTTGTGTTGTTACTCCTCCTGCAGTTTTTTGAGGAAAAACTTTCTGTCTTTGTTAAATTTGCCATTTATACAAGCCATATACTACTGCATCACCATCTGAGTGTCCAGATCTTAATTACCAAGGCAGTACTCCATGGCCTGGATTCACTGCACACATCCATTTTTGCTGTAGTGACACCATAGTCCCTTAACACCTGACATTGGATGTGATGGACATAGTGTAAATCCTTCAGGTCTATTTGTCTCCCAATTGCCTGAAAGTCCTATCAGCCTTTAATCTGGCAAATCTGATAATTCCAGAACCAGAAACTCCAGCCTGACCAGAAATATCATTGTCATATTTGGGCAACTTATTCAGAACTGCGGTCCCATACTCTGTTGCAGTAATGCTGTCAACAGCATATTGCTTTGAAGAAGCCCCAAATCCCAAATATCAGTCATATATTCTATATAGAGCAATCTATATATTCTAGCTGGATCTGTAACACTCAGATCCAGTACAATAGTGGCTGGAGAAGCTGCATCAATGGCTGCACGAACTTTGGCTTCTTGCCCCAGGTAGCTCCTGCATCCTGCTTTGGCCTGACACTCTAGGAGGGATTTCAGACTTGGCTCTCCTTGAACTTCTCACCACTTACTGATTACCTGTAGTGCCTTGTCTACATGTCCATAATTCTGTGGCAGACTGAGAATGACTGCAGCTGCCTGCAAGGACACCAAAGTCCTTCTCATCTTCCAAGGAGAGGACAATTTCTTTGTACTTCTGCTGGCCACATGCTGTCCTTAATTGTGTGACATTCTGTTCTAGACTCATTCACTTATCCTTATATTCAGGAACAAGAAGAGAGAAAGGACTCTGCATTTTCCATGTTTCACCCTCTGTAGAGATAGAACAATTTTTTTTTAATTATTACACCTCTCCCCACTACTTTCTCATTTACCCTTCCTGCAAATGTCATGTTTGGATATTGCTGCTCAGTCCTAATTGCTGCTCTGGATCTAAAATATCTAACAGCATATTCTCTCTTGTTTCCCTCTCCCTTTGATCAGTTTTTTCTTACCCAAGGCCCCACAAGGTGAAAGGCTAAAGTCACCAATCTAGAACAATTTTTCTCAACCTCTCTCATAGGAAACAGGACCTTAGCAGCCAATGGCAACTTTGGAAAGGATCAAATGCTAAAATTGTGCCAGGTGGAGAAGATTTCCTGAGTCCTCTGACATAATTTTTTAAAAGCAGGATTTTCAGAATCATCTTTTTCATCAATTTTAATCTATTAGAAATAACAAGGTATATTACTAAAGAAGTGAGCATTATAAGTGCAGGAATTGGCTAAATTATCTAAGAAGTTATATATATTTCAACACTACTGAAGAAATAAGATGATAAAGCTCTTTTTCCAAGCTATTTTATGAAAAAATACATTGGTTGTTTTGGAACTGAATCTTCTTCACAGTAAGTTTTGGAGCCATCCTTCAAATTATTTTACTGACTGGGTAGCTTAATAACAAATCACACTATACTTTTTTTTTTTTTTTTTTTTTTTTTTTTTTTTTTTGGATAAAGGATTTAGGGGTTGTCTTGAGAATTACAGTTTGTTACAATGACTGAAAATCAAATAGACAAAAAACAGTGTAACATTTGGGGAATCATAATATATATGGCAAGGGAAAAACCAACAAGCTTTCTGTAACAGAAAATTGTGCCTCTCTAATGTGTTAGAAGGTTCTGAAAATATTAATAAGACAGTAGATGAACGTGACCCAGTGGACATAATTTACTTGGATTTCAAAAAGCTTTAGAAAAGGTCCCTCATAAAAGAATATTAAAGATAATAAATAACAATGAAGTAAGGGGCAAAGGCTTGTCATGGATTAAAAAGTGATTAAATGATAGGAAATAAATAGTTATAACCTCAAAGAAGAGATATATTAATAATGGAGTGTCTCAGGGGTCAGTACTACGATCAAGCTGTTTAATATATTTTTTTAATAATTTGGAGTAAGAGTATTGCAAGGTGGCAGAGTTTGCTGATGACATTGTACTATTGAACAATTAACCACTTGCATAACCTTCTACTCATTATGGTAGTCTAGAAACCAAACTGCACTGCTCTGAAAATCACCAACAACAGAAATCCCAGTTTGGTTGCAACTCAGGGAGAAAATGGGAGGTTACAGCTTTGGAAGAAGGGGCTAGCCACTCAGAGTGATTACAAAGGGACTGTGAGGCTATGCAGGGTGGAAATCAGGAAATATAAAGCACTGAACAGGAGCCAGCAGTGTGCCCAGGGGGCCAAGAAGGCCAATGGCATCCTGGCTTGTGTCAGCAATAGCGTGGCCAGCAGGGACAGGGAAGGGATCTGACCCCTCTCCTCGGCACTGGTGAGGCCGCCCCTCGATTCCTGTGTTCAGTTTTGGGCCCCTCACTACAAAAAGGACATTGAATGACTCAAGCGTGTCCAGAGAAGGGCAACGGAGCTGGTGCAGGGTCTGGAGCACAGGTCGTACGGGGAGCGGCTGAGGGAACTGGGGGTGTTTAGTCTGGAGAAGAGGAGGCTGAGGGGAGACCTCATCGCCCTCTACAGCTCCCTGAAAGGAGGTTGCAGAGAGCTGGGGATGAGTGTCTCTAACCAAGTAGTAGCTATAGGACAAGAGGTAATGGCCTCAAGTTTGTAAGACATGCCTTTGGAATGCTTTCTTCAGTTAAATCAGAATTTTTCCTGCATAGTTGAAGAAAGCTAAAATCATACATATAGTTCTTGTTAATTCTACCAAGAGAAGCCATGTATAATTCCTTTCTCAAATTATGGATAGCTTTGAATAGTTATTAGCCATATCATCATGGGTAATCTCATGCAATAGCTTTTCCTTGCAAAATACAAACCAAACACCACCACTTGCACCAGAACTAAACATTTTGGTTCAGGTTTCCACTGTTCATAACCTTCTGCTCTTTCCTGTCAGTAAGGATCAAGCATGCCAAATCTAACCCCCCAGGTTTTCATATCCTGAGAGAACTGTGCTGTTTGACCCATCTGAGAGCTGACTGGAACAGAAGACTGTTGTTACAGTGGGATGTTCAAAAAAAGGCTGTCCTGCTTTCAACCTCAGGAATAAATTACAGTACTCATTACTAGCTGTAGCTCTCTCTAAAAAAAAAAAAAAAAAATGTTAAGGACTAAAAAAAATTACCTGCCTGTTACCGCATTTTTTTTAATTATAATCTTTCTTCCCCAAATATAAAAATCAGACCTTTTAAATCTAACCGTATCTTATGTGTCTCATGTCCCAGGATGAGTTTGTCTCCCAGAGGACACCATATCTGAAAAAGAAAGGTCAAGATTCATTGCTAGTAAATGTGAAATGCATTGCAGTCATTCCAGTTACATTTTATCTAAAGTGGAATAAAAAAGTTTGTGCCACAGAAAAAGAAAAGTTATCTTCCACAATCTCTCCCTAAAAAGGGAAGAAGTAACAACAATCACTGAGAGAAAAACCTCTGGTGACCCACAGTGCCAGCCCTTTATACAAATTATATCCCTTCAGAACCCATTTTACTTTACTCCCAGGCACAGATATGAAGCTTTATCCACAACTTTATGTCTTATTACTACCCTTGCAGAATAAAAGTCCTGATACTAGGTGGCTGAAGGAACAAGAAGAAATAATGTAGATGGATCAAAGAACTTGCTGCTGTTGAAGTGGTTAATAACAGACTTTCCTTAGAGGCCAGTTCAAGCATTTGGACTAATGCAGGTTTTATCTTACGCAATACAAAATAATGTTAAATAAGCCTCATCATTTAGGACACTAAATGATTACTACCAAAGCTGCAAAGTATTTGTTTTATTCATGTTTAAATGCAGAATTATCTGATTGGTTTGCGGATATCGTGAAGTATTTGGCAGTGGCTTTATCTATAAATAGACCACTAACATTGAAAGGCCAGACATTTCATCTATTATACCGTTCTCTATTATTCCAAATATCATGGCAGAAATTCAGTCCATGCACAGGTTGAAACAACATAAAGCAACCTGGTAGTTATAGCCACTAAACAAGGGATCTGACTTTGGCTCCTATGTTTTACACATCTGATGAAATGTATAGTTTTAAAAGCATTAAGTTTAATCAAGCAATTGATTTCTGAATTTGTAAAAAAATAAATTAAAAGATCTTAATGTCAGTCTTTATTTGTATTTTTAACAAGACATTAGATACAAATTCTAGTTCATTGTCAGCTGGTTGAGAATTACAGTATGTTGCAGTATAATCACAAACAAGTATAATTACAAATACCAAGGGAAATTTAGGCTATAAGGCAAAATGAAAAAAAAGAATTTGACTGTGGAAAATTAAATTAATAAAACATTAAAGCACTAAAAAAGAAACCTACTGCCTATTGTAACTAAATTGTTTGCATAGCTAAAATAAAGAAACAATCTCTGTGTTTGCATTTATGATTGTTACATGGCAATCAGAGCACGTAAAGGAGAGAAACAGTGCAGTTAAGGTTACAATCTCCTATCCATTTGTCCTACATATTTGCACACTGAAATTAATTTAATCCCTAACTTTTTCATTTAAAGCAATGAAGTTAGGGATTTATCTACCCTACCTGTAGTTTCTAAGAGACAACACAGCAATAGGTTACCAATATAGCCATGATATGCCATGTCATGGCATATGCTGGGAACTCTTTTTATGTAGAAGTCAATAGAAACAGAATTATGCTAAAAAAATTGCTAAAAGCTCATGAAAAATCTTTGCCAGGATGACTTTCTCAATATCAAATAGTAAGTCTGTAGTGGAACTGGAACTGGAATTGCACTCAGATCATCTAAATCCCAGTTAAGTGCCTTAATCACATGACTTACTGGAGCTCTCCTAAATGAATTCATACATGTTCCCATCAGTTCTTCACCCGTAGACCCAAGAATTCTGGTCAAAAGCAATCGGAGGTAGCTGCAGTTATGAGTCATCTCCTTGTCAGATGTATTCTGCCAAATATACACATGAACTGACCTCCATCATTCCTAAAGGGGGGAAACAAATTCAAGTGGAATCCATCAGAACACAGAAATCAAGTTCTTCAAAAGCACACTGGTTGACTTAACAGAATTGTTTTTCCTATTAGTGTCTTATCAGTCAAATGCACAATTCATTTATGTGACTGTTTGCTTTCTTGCAAAAATGGAGTACAAAAAATATAGTAGTGTTAACTTCAATGCAAAATTATCTTAGAAGAAAAAAAAGACAAAAAGACAAAGCTTCAAGGACATTTTTTGGTGAAAGTTTGAGAGCCACCTAGTGACATCTGTACTAATTGAAAAAGCAAACGAGGCCACAAAGGACTGTTCTTTGACCATTTAATCAATTTTCCACTCAATGCATTGTTCATTCTTAGAGACTTTAATGCTAGAATTGATTTTAACAGCCATTACTGAAATACATAAGTCAAAGGTCTCTCAACCTTTTTTAAGTTTGACCAATGGGAAAAAAAAGATTATGGATATGTGAATAAATCAGTGACTATGTTTCAAATGCCTTACTAAAACCCACCATGTGAATCACAGCCTACCCATGTACTAGTGATCACATGGGCTAACTATGAAGACAATGTGAGAAATAGCAAGACGGTGATCTCTGGTACCATCTGATCTGAATTCTAAAATAATCTCTTAAAATTTCAATAATGTGTAGCTCATATAGCTCACTTCAATAAAATAAAATTTAAAAAAAAAAAAAAAGGTCAGTTATCAAATGTTTATAAATACATCTGAAAATTGCATATATGACTTAAACAAGGAGAGGAATCAAGAAGGATAAAGAATATTAAGATCACCTATTAAGATGCTTCTAGGCTAGTTAGTGGATATATGCCCTATAAAATAAAAGAAAAGGAAGTATGGAAATCTGTGCTTTACCTTGTTATTCTACATTCATCCACAGAGAGAGAAAAGTCAGAAAAATTAATGCTTAAGTAATTTCCCTTTCACTTTTAGTAACTTTCCTTAAATAGAAAAACATACCTAACCTACCATATACATAGTACTGGCCAGAATTAATACGGAGGTAAGAAAATGAGGTAAGCTGCAGTGAGAACAGAACACAGTAAAATAAATACAGTTTTAAAAAAAACCCAACCTGATCTTATTGTCCTACTTCTTGATTTTAGGAAATTTTTGTCTTCAATGACTGTGATCCATAGAACTCCTATATCACAGAATAAAAACTTCTGTGGAAATGAGAGTTCATAAGAAAATTCTTTTTCTAGATAGAAATATATAGTAAAATGCAGCAATGGCTGTGGGACATTATATGTTGGCAGTGACTTCTTTAACATCACGGTAACATCAACGATTCCCTCATGTACTGCCGCCGCCTTCTGTGTTCTGGCCCTAATGAAACAGATTTACAGTATGACCTTTGCATACATGCAAGATATATTGTGATGACAGCCACTCCACTGTGAAATATGATTCTATGATCTTTCAGTTGTTTCCCTTTGGAAGATGAGCCTTACATGATTAGATTGATAAGCATCAATGTATCAGAAATTGTGCCAAAACAGCAGCTACTGGCATGTTGTACTGTAGGAACTTTAAGGATATTGACATAGTTACAGAAAAACAAGCTTAAGGACAAGCTAAGCCACAAAAATCAAATAATGTAATTGACAGATTATTTGATGCAGTTCCTGATTAAAACTTTCCTGGTTTACTGAGATACACTGACTTACAAAAGACCTTTGACACTCCACTGTAAACTGTATGAATGCTTTAAGATTTTTCATCATTACTGTATATGCCTGAAATTTGTTTAGGCTGTCAGGTGTTTGTCATGGAGTCTTCAATATTGTTAGAGTATAAAAGGGCATCCAGCAGACACATTAAACACCATGTCTGTTCCTTAAGGAGATTACCTGTATCTGTGATATGTTGCACTATTGACACACATATGATATCCAATTTAGCAATATGCATTTATCTGGAGATTTCTATTCACCATAAAACAGAGCTTTAATTTTGCTTTTCTTTTAAACTGGGAAACAAGGGAGGTGGGAAAAGGGTGCAGCTTTTTGTCATCCATATTCAGTGACACTGTGTAGTGTTATTCATTCACCTGAATGTTCAGGTTTGGTTTGAATCTTCTTATTTTCATTTATAAAGGTCAAAGCCAGGTTGGCTGCACTGGTATAGCTGCTGTGCAGAAGTAAGTAAAATATCAGTCATTCCCGCAAAAAGTTTTAAGTAGATAAACCATAACTGGTGAGTGAGACAAGCAGGAAGGTTAGGGTAGGTTGAGAAAGATGAGTCAAGAGATAGAACAGAATGCATGCTTATACAGTACCTTAAGTTCTTCTCACATACCTTAACTCTTACAAAATTTACCTTTCATCCGCAACCTGATAACAGTCTAAGTTAAAGTTTCTGCATTACTTATAAACTTTGGGCATATGCCAGGTCTTTATGTGGTCTTAAGAGTACTAGATAATGTAAATATCTATATTAATTTTGAATATTGTAGACAGTATAATGCAAACGAATTCTGTCTTATTTTGCACATAACATAGTTCTATGTATTCTTATGATATCTCATATAATGTAATCTATAAATAAAGCACAAAGTTGTTTTGATGCTTGAACTTCTTGGTGACATGTATAGCAGTAAACCAGAAAAAGCCAGGGTGCAGGCCAGAGCACAGACACAGGATGATGTATATTGTTGTTAGCTAAGTGCACATCAGTGCTATTTGCACACTGTGGCAAAGTGCAATTTTTCATACTGTGCCTGTGCATAGCTTTGAGATTATTGCAGGCCATGGAGTATTGCAGCAGGTTCTTTGGAGGTGATCAGTCTGTTCTAAAAGTTAAAAGAGTATTACTGTATAGATATGAATGGTACCATGGGTTTTTTCTTTTATTAATACAAAAACAGCTGTGCGGTAATGTTCATCCTATCTCAAACTCAGTTTTGTAGAACAGATGATTCAGAAAACAGTGATGAAACAAATGTAAAATATCTCAAAGAATATTAAAAATATCTGTACTGATTAGTTTCAAATGGAGGCCCAAGTCATTGTTCAAATAAGCTGCTAGATATTGACATGAAAATACTCTAAATATGCAGACACTGAGATATCTAAAAAGCTCTTTTGTTTTCCCATTTGTAGTGTACGTCTTGAGGTATTCTTTTACTTCTAGGGTGAGCAATTGCTCCTTGTTTAAATTTAAATATTTGGAAGATAATGTAGCAGGCATAGTTCTTAAATTCCTTGGCAAAAGTTAAGTACACATTTGGAACAAACTTCATCTTAGCCTGAAAGATTTCACCATAAACCGAAAGTGTTAACTTACAACATGGGAGTGTGAACAACCCTACCTACACACAACACCATCACCCACTTCCATGGTTGCTATTTGAAGTGTTAATTCCTTCCAACATTCAGTTAATGTTATTAAGTACAGATACATTCACACTTTGAGAGGGGAAAAATTACAAACAGCCAAAACAAGCAAGTTAATATGACTAGTTACGGTAAAAACAAATTTTCAGAAGATATTAGAAGGGAACTTGGCCTTTCAGGTTGGATTCTTACAATTATGATGACAGTCCCTGAACCATTTGAATGGGTATTTCATTTTCTCAAGTATCTTGTTAACCTGTGAAATTTTCAACAGCTGTAGATAACTAAAGGTGCAACATATTATGGGGTTTTGACACATTCATGGGAGCCAGGTTATCATTAAACTGGGTTGTCTAATGATCTATTTTGGTGCTATTCAAATTCTTTCAAATACCAGTCATCTAAGTAGAATCAGTTAACTTTGGTATGCATCTGAGATATTTTAGACATTATAATGCTTTCTTTGCTTGATTTCCCATAAACAGCAGCATTTTCTTGTGAGAGAAAGGGTTTAAACAGAGGGGGGGTTTGTGCTGTTATTACGATTACGATCTTTTTAAATATTCTAAGCAAAATAATCAGCTCTGAAAAGCTGACATCCACCTGAAAACTGGGTAATAATCTGTAAATAAAGCTGTAGATAAGTCTGTTGTAAAGAATATTTCACCCTTGCTGGTTGCTGAAATACCCCATCAGAAAACAGCTGTTCATCTCCACATGAGGAAGTGTGTTGTCTGCTAGCCCTGATGCCAAGCAGTATCAGCATACTGGGATAAAAAAAAAAAACAAAAAACAAAAAAACCCACCATTCCACCTCTCTTCACTTTGTGGAGTAAAATCCAAGGCTTATTAGGAAGAGGCAGAATAGTCAGTGGTACGCTGTTATGCTAGTCTGACTGAAAAATTAACTAAACTTAAAATAAGAAACTATAATTCTTATATAAAACAGTCACTTCTACCCCCTCAAATGCAGTTCTTTAGATTCAGTGGAGCTCACAATGTAGTTCAGAGTATTCAGGCACTACTGGAAGGGACACATAGAAAACAAAATATTCTGCTTGCTCTTACTTCTTACTTGCTTCATAGTTTTTACTTTAATTTTGTAGCTGTATTTAATACTGAAAGTGTTTCAGGATGCATTTTTTAGTAACACACTGTATAAGATTCTATATTGATACTATATCATTCAAGTCTAGAATTAATTATATGTTAATGCTCCATTTCAGTTGATGGTATTGCACATGCCATTTATACAAAAGACCAGTTCCCATTCCTCACAGCTTTCATGCTGAAGTAACTTGACCAGTGACTATGGAGTCACTTCTTATTTGCATGGTGCTTGGGTAAAGAAACAAAATCCTCATGTAAACAAAAGTGATGCAGAGACATGCCAGCTGACAAGAACTTAGTGAAAATGCTAGATGACTTTTTAATTTTTTTTTTCTCCCTTTCATTTTGCTTTGTAAAATCATTCTAAAAAAAAAAAACCAAAAAACTGAAGAGATCTGAATTAAAGTTCACGAAAGAAAGGTTTGCATCTACTCTAACAGGGTGTATGAAGGAGGGCACTGAGGCAAGGATAATGGAAAGTTTAAAAAAAAAGAAAGTGGGCAGGGACACTTGGGTTAACAAAGTCAGGAGAAACGAAGAGGAAATGACCATAATAAGGCAGAGATATGCAGAGTCTTGAAAGGACAAGTCAGATGCTGTGCAGCAAATCCAAGACTTCCACATTAAACCAAACAATCAGAATAGGGTTGGTAATGTGCATTTTATCTTAATGTCAGAGACATTTTTTTCCATCCTTTGAGCTTGTCTCAAACTTTTTAAATGAGCTTTGCTAATTTATTAAAAAAAAAAAAAAAAAAAAAAAAAAAAAAAAATATTTGTGTAATAAATATGAATATTAAAACAAAAAGAAGTATGGTTTATGGAAGTTCATTGCCCAAATTCTAAGCCTTCTATTGTGAAGCAAAAGTATTCATCTGCTCTTTCAATTGCTTGGTTAAAATGCTAAATTATTCGTGGTGCTTTGTAGCAGATCGGTTAACATTACATTTAGTTTTATTCAGACAGCATGTTCTAGTTCTTCTTTGTATACAAGGCACTGGCAGCTTGACCTTCCTGTTTATTCCTTTATAAGACCATTATCATCAAAGTTCGGTGGCAAACAATTCACAATTTTCAAATGTTAATGTTAAAAGACCTAGATTTCTGCCTGTTGTCAAGCTTTATTTACACTTTAGAAAAGCAAAAAAGGTTCTTATCACACTTTGATTGAATGAGCTCTAGATAAATTGTGAAATACAGCTTGAAATGTTTCTTATCACTTTTTGAAAAAAACAAGATCAAAACAGATGCTCTGAGAAATAGAATCTAGGTAAAACATAAGTTGGGAATCCATTCTCTGAGAGCCAAATGCCAGTACATTTTATTTTTGTTTTCTTAACGTAAAGCTATTTGAAGACAGGATTAAAAACCGAATTCCATTGAAAGACTCCTCAAAAGCAGTTTCTCTTTGTAAGAGTTCAGATCCTAGCTTCACATGCAGCACTCGTGGTGCTAACCAGACTGAGTAAATAAGAGTGAAAAATAATTCAGCTGATGAATTCAGCCTTTTATGCACATGTAATATACATGAGCAGGCAACGATTATTTCAAACATACGGCAAATTAACTGAATATCTTCCATCTGTAATTTTTAAATCACAAACAGCTTCCTCTGAGTTTTCATTTCATACTTGTCCAGGGTAGGGAAAGTGGATTTTCCTTGGGTCTTCTGTACACATGGGTTTGTCAGGAGGAACTAGGGCAAAATTTTATTGACAATGTTTACCCTTCCCAGTACTCTGTCAAAGAAACAGTTGTATCAATTTGTACCCTGTGAAAACCTATGCAGTTCATGTGTGTTATTCTGTTTCCATGTTTAATGCAAGTAATTTGACAGTAGAATACTCCATAAACGTAAGAACCTGGTTGGCATATCTAGGGACCAAAATTATATTGATTTATTTGTGGTTCAACCTAAAAGCTAAAGAGGTAGATGCTGACTTTTAAAAATTATATTCAGTGCAGAGCTGATAACATGACCCTTATTTACCACACCATATATTCAGCTTTAATTTTTTGTTGTTTATCCTTTTTCTCTGCAAGCTGCAGCACTTGCATTGAATATAACAGTGAAATACTGGGTAGACAGGCAGTGTTATTCAGTTTTGCTGGCTGTTCTAAGTGATGAAACTATAATTCACTGGGTGATAGATAACAGAAGGTAATTTTATGGTTACTAAGAATGAGTTTGCATTTGTTGGGATAGTTACTATATAAATTTATAGATCTATTTTGTATGTACCGCATTTTAAATTTTAGTGGCAGCACAAGGAACCGTATGAGAGTAACACAAGTAGTACTGTCATGAACTCCTAGTTTAGCAGCCACTTGTAAAGGTATACTGTAATTCAACATGAAATAGCTTCAGAATGTTCTCACAATCTTGTTATAAATCATGGTCTTTGGAAGTGAAGGTCTTATTAAGTTTGGTTTTTGATTTTCTTTTGCCCTTCCTCCATCATCTTATCTAGGGAAAGTGTTGAAAGGTAGGAAAGGCAATTCTGTACAGGAGGTCCTTTTAAGTACTGGATTTAAGTGCTCTTTCAGGATTTAGCACTTTTCTAAGCTTAACTGACAGGTCACTTTGCCCCTTGTTATCTGGGCAGATAGACCCTGGGACCCTACAAAGACAATAAGATTAATTGTGGGGCAGGCAGTAGGATACTACAGCTTCAGATCACAAAATTCAGACAAGCCTCAACACCTGTCAAGCTATTATGACATTTACATTCAATAAATATAATGTCTCCAGAGAACCAGAACTGTTTTTGTTTAAAGATGGAGATTGGGCCCCAGGGAAGCCATTTTGTTGAACATGCCATTCTGTGGTGAAGAAATACCATCTTTTGTCAAAGATTTAATTGTTGGAAGAGCCATTAAGATTTCAGTTCAGGTTACAAATCTGAAGGAAGCCTAGACTGACAGAGGGGTGCTTGATTTGATGATCATGGGAACAGAAAAGGAATGGAGGTGGTAGATGTGCTAAATTTGCATTTAAAAAGCTCACCTAGGAACTTGGCAATTAGACTTTTAAATATAAAAATGTAACTTCAGAGCATCCCAGAAGTATTCAGAAGTACTGAATTATGTAATGGCCGAACCAAGGACATTCCTTGAAAGTTAGGTTGTCTGGAAAGTACTTTAACAGAAAGTAGCAGAATTCTGAGGAAATACAGCTATGATATTCAGCAGTTCAAACAGCAGTTTTAGTCCATTTATAAAACTAAAGTGCACATCATTAAGAAATTATTTTTCCTACACTATAATTGAGATTATTTCTTCCACCATGTTCTAAAAGAAAATGCTTCTATTCTATAACAGTGTACCCACAAACAAGAAGAATACATCTGGAAAAAGACGTAACAGCTGGGGAAATAAAATAGGTGCTCTCCAACAGCAAAGTTATTCCAAGTCCAAAACAAATTTAAATTAAGGTTTGGTCTTGTGTAAATTACCTTATGAGGATACAACTTGGGGCTTTCACAGAGGGAAATTAAGATGATTCAAGACAGCCTTACATAGCTATTAATGAGAGCAGTCATCAAAATTCTTGATAAGCACCTATAGACCAGATAATAATGCAGAAAATGTAGAGTAAGACATGATTTAATGCCCCAGAAATGGCATGAAGAAGGAACTGGGTGCAACATTGCTTTCAATTCATTTAAAAATTTAAAAAAAAAAAAAAAACAAAACCAAAAAACAAAAAACACAAAAAACCACCAAACAGTTGTTTTTCTCATTCTGAGCAATGGGAAGATATTCTGCATTTGTAGTTTAATTGTAAAAGTGAAGGAAGCCAAGTTACAAAATTACTTGGCCAGACTATTTGAAATTTATAGGGCAGAACCCATCTCTGGGCATATGTATTCTTTTGGGTGCCTGTATCTCCCAGACAGCGTTATGTCCGCTTTACTACGTTGTATATGAAAGCAGAGAGTAAGTAGCCAATGGGTGAAAGTCTCTTTGGGAACTGCTCACAGGAGCACACAGTGATGCAAAAAATGAACAGAAGCAAAGCCAGTGCTGATCTTTGAAGGCTACACTCCCAACATCCCCAGCTAAGAATCACAGGAGAATTGTGAGTGAGACCCACTGCCTTACTGAAGTTGGGAGATCCATGACTAACAGGAAGATCCCGAGGCAGCTCCTTCCTCTGAGAAAGATTTCACGCTCTGCTTCACTTCAGCATTTAATCAACCACAAAAGCAGTTTATTGCTGTGTATACTCCAGTGCCAGAAACATTATCACCTAATTAAATTGTTTCATTGTTTTGCTATATCAAGCAACATGTCTCTTTAACTCCCTGTTTTATTTTGTGGTGAGTTTGCTTTAACGTCATCAGAATGGGATATTAAATTGAAGGGGTGGGTCTTTAAGCTCAAATTCAAATCAGTAATACAGGTAACATCTCGCTGCCAAATTCTAACAGTGCTTTTCACTTCGGTGCAATCTTCTGCAATTCTTCTGCATTCGCCTATGATTTATGACTATTCCTGTTGGTGAGACATACATTTCAAGGCCTTTTCACAGTTTAAGCTTCCTACAATCAGTGGAATTTCTCTCTTCCGCACATTTCTGGTTATGCTGGCTATGTTCAGTTTCATTATGACATCAAGACAAAAGCCAGTATTTTTATAATGAGTTATGTAATTTCAGGTGTAAAAAAGGACAATATTTAGATAAACCTGGCCCTCAGATAAACTTAAATTCTAAATACACACCCTGAAGTCCCTCTGAATGGAGAATTTATTACAAATACCCCAGATTAGCTTTTGTGCTCATCCTTTATTAGTTTTAAGAGCTTTAAATGGATGATACTTAAATGTTGAAATGCCCTTAAGGTTATTCCAAATATTCTGAGATGGTTCAAGCTGTAAGGTTCTCATTCCTGCAACTATAAATCATTAGCTGTGTTACACTGTTGCCATTTTATTTTTTTAATTTGCATAATGAAATTTATTATCTAAATAACATTATCAAAAAGCTTCATATCGCAGTATAAATAATTACTAGCTATTTAAAGGGAAGAGAAATGCAAGTTTGTAACCCAATGCCTCCTAAAAATTACTGTAATCCCTTGTTTGTAGCTGAAAATTTTATTGTGTCTGGTAGAATTTGGAGTTATACAGATAAAAGGAAAGGAGGAAGTACATAAAAGTTGTTTGTCTAGATCTTTTTTTAGGAAGACTATTTTAGGAAGAGAATGCATCTTAAGAGTACAGTGATCCAAACTCTGGCCTTCAGTATATATTACATGAGTATATATACACTGTGGTGTATTACTAGAAAAGACAGCTTCTTTAACTTCTGTCAGTAAACTCAGGTCCTGAGGAATTCAGGTTCACTGTGCCTCTGAGTGACAGAAATACAGAGTATCCCTGAGCTTGGTATCCCCTAGGTTGGTGGATATGCCATGTGCCACACTGGTCACCCTTTCCCTACCACACAGACAGCTAGGGCAATGATGCTTGTTCAGTACTGACTGGGCAAATTGTTTAGTTTGCATGGTGGAGGGCATCTTCAGTAAGTACAAACAGAGGAGCCTTTTGGGTGTAGAGAGATCTGTATTAAATCCATATTTAAATTTGTTTATCATATCTTCATAATAACTGATGAAAGTTAACTGATAAAATTTTGTTTTCTGCTCATAACCCTTGTAAAAGTAATTGCTTCCCATGACCTCATCACTGACTGTTCACTTCTTTCCCATTAAAGAAATAAAAAATATATTTTACTGTAATTTCTTTCAAAGGCTCTGTTTCATTTATTCTTCATTTATCCCACAATGATAATCTACCTATCCTATTTTCTAGAATGTAAGCGGTCCTGCTTGGAGGTATTCTGTTTACTTTCCAAATGCAGAGAAGTTATAAAATTAACCTCATATCCAAATCATCTATGTTGTTTTTCAAGGTCTTCTTGGCCTTGTCCTCTCCAAAATAGGAGTGAAATGCAAAATTCTTATGAGAATCCCAATATATGAATTGGTACAGATACTATAAAGGAACTTCCTTTACAAATGTTAAACTGAAGTGCTAAAGCTTGGATAATAGGCCCAAGCTAGAGTTGACCTATAGATGAATCCTGTATATTTCATAACTGGTAACCATTGTGCTAACAGGTATTATACTAAGTTCTAATAAACCACCTATCCCAATGTACAAGGTGGAAGTGTTGAAGGCTGAGCAACAGGCCCTGATCCGAAACTGTTAACCTGGAATGTAATCCTTAATGAAATATGCATGGAGGCAGGACCTGATGTGATGTAGCTACCTTGAATGTATCTTCCCCTTCCTTTGCATGTGAATAGAACAACAGGGTCATGGAGGCAGGTGTCTGTCCCCAGACCTGATGTGAGACCTTCTGCATAATCCCATCAGATAAGCAGAGAAACTCCCTTAGCTTCTTCCTTGAGCCCTGGCCAGGCTCTGGGGGGAACCTAATGTGCGATTGAAACCAGATATCTCCACTTAAAACAAAGGTACCAGCTATTCTGGCTTGCTGACTTTTGGGTATATAAGGCTGGACCCACTCACAACGACTTTGGCAGCCTCACCTATGGGTGGAGGCACCGTGTAGGATTTCCCCCTTGCTGGGACAGGCTCCCCAAACCCTCGCTGTAACCGGGGCTGCCCAGCCACTGCGGGTCTGGGCAATGGGAACGTATGCAAGTGGTGATGGATCTTTCTTAATCACTGTTCTCTCTCTCAGGTAGTAAAGATTTGATGCATTACCCTGTATTTTCCTATTTAAGTGCACTATTCTGTCTTTTCTTACTGTATATTTTCTGTATTATTCTGTAATATTATTTAGTTATTTCTAGTAAAATATACCTGCTCTTTTCACTCTGGTATTTGAGTTTAATTGGTATCCCTAAACAGCAAAACATAAACAGCTGTTGAAAAGGGGAATTCAAAGTCAACAGAAAAGAAAGATGTTTCAGTCACTGATAAAATTGTTTCCTTTTTTCTTTTTTAATTGTTTATGTGAAATAACAATTACAGGACAGTTTTTTATAGCTGTTGCACAGTCTAAATAATCTATTGACTTAGATTTGATAACTGAATTATTAACATATATCACCATCTTTTTATAAACCAAAAATGGCATGTTCCCTCAGTACCAGGGAAGGTCATGGAGCAGGTCATCTTGAGTGCCATTAAAAGTCCATATAATGGACAACCAGGGGATCAGGCCAAGTCAGCATGGGTTTATGAAAGGCAGGTCCTGCCTGACAAACCTGATCTCCTTCTACGACAATATGATCTGACTATTGGACAAGGGAAAAGCTGTGGATTTTGTCTACCTAGATTTTCAAAAAGCATTCAACAGTGTTCCCCATAGAATTCTCATAGAAAAACTGGCTGCTCATTGCCTGGATGAGTGAATAGTCTACTGGGTCAAGGACTGGCTGAATGTACAGTCCCAGAGAGTGGTGGTCAGTGGAGCTAAATCCAGCTGGTGCCCAGTCACAAGTGGTGTTCCTCGGGGCTTGGTGTTGGGACCATTTCTGCTCAGCATCTTTACTGATGAACTCTATAAGGACATAGAGTGCATTATCACTAAATTCACAGATGACGCCAAGCTAAGCAGGAGTGTCAATCTGCATGAAGATAGAGAGGCTCTACTGAGACTTGGATAGATTGGATCGGTGAGCCAATGTTAACGGGATGAGCTTCAACAAGGCCAAGTGCCAGGTCCTGCACTTGGGCCACAACAACCCCCTGCATGGCTACAGGCTTGGGGAGGTGTGGCTGGAGAGCTGTCTGGGAGAGAAGGATCTGGGGGTTCTAATTGACAAGTGGCTGAACATGAGCCAGCAGTGTGCCCAGGTGGCCGAGAAAGCCAACGGCATCCTGGCTTGTATTAGAAATAGTGTGACCAGCAGGAGTAGGGAGGTGATAGTCCCCCTGTACCCTGCACTGGTGAGGCCACACCTGGAGTGTTGTGTCCAGTTCTGGGCACCTCAATACGAGAGAGATACCGAGGTGCTGGAGCGAGTGCAGAGGAGGGCAACAAAGCTGGTGAAGGGCCTGGAGAACAAATCCTATGAGGAGAGATTGAAGGAGCTGGCACTGTTCAGTTTGAGGAGGAGAAGGCTGAGGGGAGACCTCGTCACTCTCTACAGCTACCTGAAAGGACATTGTAGAGAGGTTGGTGCTGGTCTCTTCTCACAGATAATTAATGACAGAACAAGAGGGAATGGCTTTAAACTGCAACAGGGGAGGTTCAGACTGGACATTAGGAAAAACTTTCTCACAGAAAGAGTGGTCAGACATTGGAATAGGCTGCCCAGGGAGGTGGTGGAGTCACCATCCCTGGATGTGTTTAAGGGTCATTTAGATGAGATGTTGGGGAATACAGTGTAGGGGAGAACTTTGTAGAGTAGGGCTGATGGTTGGACTTGATGATCCCAAGGGTCTTTTCCAACCTGAATGATTCTGTAATTCTGTGAAATGGATGTTGACAAAACAGAGAGGTGTACTGCGGAGGTTTGAACTCAGACAGCAGCCAGACACCACGTGGCTGGCCATTCACCTCCCCCTCCCCCCTCTGGTAAGATAGGGGAGGGACAAAAGAAGAGAATTCGTGGATTGAATAAAAAGAACGAATTTACTAAATATACCAAGAGAACAACAGTAAAAATACTGAGTTCGAAAAGAAAACAGGTAAAATGCAGCAGTGGCTTATCATGTGCAGCGACCGCCCCCCACAGGCCCTACGAGCAGAAGGCATGTGCTCAGAGCAAGGGAGAGAGCCTATCCCCTTAAATCCCCGGGCATGACATCACATGGTATGAAATACTCCAATGAAAATTAACTCCATCCTGGTCGAAACCAGGACATGTACAAAAATAATAAAAGGAATAGCAAGCAATAAATGGTACCAGCTCTTTCAGCTTACCAAAGACAGTGCTAAGAGAGGATCACAACTTAAAATAAATTACTTCTAAAACAAAAATTGCTTAACAGTGACTCTTCAGTCTGGTAGTCAAACATTCAATGTCTAAAAGTTAAAACCAGAAATTTTGACATGAAATTTCTATCTCTGGGTAAGAATTTCTGAGTAAATTTCCATGCTAAGGGTAGTTAATAGCGCACCAGTGATTTGTGGATGTTATTCAATGTTGGATCAAAGTCAGTTTTGGGGAGAGGAGAGGAGAGGAGAGGAGAGGAGAGGAGAGGAGGCTGATGAAAATTCCATGTCTTTATCAGACATCAGAGGAGGTGATAATAATTGTCCCACTGGATTTTCAAGCTAGGATGAAGCAATAGTTGGATACATTGTGATAGAGTAATAAAAATGCGATAAAAATGCAAAAATTAATTTTTGTGCTTTTTTAAATGGCTTTGACAGCCAACTTAAACTTTATAGAAAATATAACTTCATCTAAAAATGGGACATAATCACAGAGCTTAGCTGTGTACTGGATGGGCTAAGCCACACCTACTTCAACTGACAAATAAAAGGAAAAAATGTTTAAAAGGCACACTGAATGAAAAGTGCAGAATCATTGCCTTATGACTGAAAAAGACTCACAAATCTCTATTTCTTGTATTTCAGAACTTCTATTTGTAAGGAAGGAAATAACCTTTACTGTATTGTTGGAATAAAAGGAACTAGATGATTCATCTCTGTGAATCTGCTTGTTGAATTTGATGGATCATTCCTAAAAGCGACGTTGCTAATCTTCAGGTTTTCTTTTTTAGGTTATTCACAGATCAGTGGGTTTTCCGGCTAATACAGGTTCTGATGCTCTTCTGTCTTCACACATGGTATTCATCATATCTTGACAAGAAAAGACCTTCAGTCTACAAATAACCTTCACTGAAGTAAGACATGTAAGTGGGTTTCTATATGAAAGATAGATTTTATGGCTGAATAAAAAACAACTGTAGTTAAAAAGTGTCATTGCATGGCCTTATTTGAAGTTTTTTTTCTCAAAAGGACTTTTAGTATTTGTTGTTAAAATCACTAATAGGAAAAAAAAAAAAAAAAAAAAAAAAAAAAAAAATTTAAGAGAAAAAGATCAGTTGAGTATTTTATCATTCTGAAATGTGCTGCCTTTAAAATATTTAAGTATCCACATTAGTTCTTGTCAAACTAGCACAAAGCAGTGCATAATATGACCTATGTGTAAGAGTAGAACAAGATAAGAGGCCTTTGGCAAGGGTGAAATATTCACAGTATGGTTACTTTGTGCAACAGTTAATAATTTTGTTTCCTAACACCATATATTTTTTTAAACCCTGAACAAGGTGACCAAAATTTAAAAAAAAAAATCTTTATTAGCCAATTCAGTACCAATACTACCAAAAAATAATGAACCTTGTCAGTGAGAGCAAACACACAGCAGAAACCTCTGTTTAAATTTTATTGTCCCATACTACAATATCAGTTTAGCTTTGTATGAGAAGGATTGGTCAATCTTTACTATTTGCTACACCACCATAACCCTAGTGAAATGGATGTCTCTTACCACAGGCTAGAACTAACTCTTCCTGAAGTGACTGATTTCACAGGGTATATGAAGAAAGACTTAGTCTCTCTTCAAAGAGAACACTGAAAACAATTTTAAAATAGATCCACTAGAAATAGAACTAATAACATTTAATTTCTAACACCTTTTACATACCAGCCCTGTGAGGTGTACTAAAGGATGTTTTGTTAGATTTTTCCTCATTAGGAAAGTTTTCCTCATTTCCTGATGAAGAACGCCAATAAAGTCTTCCTTCTTTGAGAGCCACTCATTTCATGGAACATATTGAAGTTTAATATCTTCATAACATCCATTCTAACAAGTCAGCTGGAAAGTGGTCATTGGTTTCTGAGAAGGTGTCTCTGGATGGGAGAAGAGGCATTGATCAATAGGGAGACTTGTTGAGGCAGAGTGATCTGCCTGAAACTCTCTGCTATAAGCAAATAGCTAGGAACTCCACTTTAGGCAGTATGCCTAAGCTGTGATCATAACAGAGCATAATATTTTTATTTTCATGCTGAGTTAATAATGTAATAAAAACCATACTAATAACAATAAAAATGTCAGGACACACCTTCAAGATCTAAATGTTATGTTAACATTTAATTGACTAAGTTGCAGTGCAGAAAGGTAATACGTAACAAAATAAAGCATGACAAAACTAGGATCGTATAGTTTGATCATTCTCACAAGCAATTTCCTATTATTTTTGTTGTAAATATCTGAAAAAAGGGTAATAGAAGGAAAACCGGTCTTTAAAGCCCTGAAAGCTCTCTGAAAAAAATTCTGTTATAGCAAGACAGTTACTAAGAATGAACAGAAAATATCTATCTCTAAATGCCTCAAGATACAGCTGCAGTTCTAACTGCAATCTAAACAGTGTAGCCGCAGTTATAACACATTCAGACATTACTATGTAGTCCAACAGAACTGACAGTTTTGATGTCTGTTTTCTTTTTTGTTGTTTAAATTATTGGACTTAAATGTTATCTTATATGTTTGCAGTTATTTGATTTGAAAAATTTTGTCTTCCATACCCCCAAATATAACATCCTTCAGAAGAGTGGTATATACAAAACATCACATCTCCTTTAGTCAAAGCAGAGAGTGGTTTAAAAATTTTAATTTTTAAGATCTTGCTGTGCAAACAGCCGAAATGTTGAATAAATGCAGGTATGTTCTTAAGCAAAAACATCACATAGTAGTTTACTCTGCTTGACAAGAGAAGAACCTCACGGACTTCAAAATTTAAATTCCTTTAAAAAAGTAAACCTTTCTCAAGAAACTTCTATCTCAACTTTCAGTACAAGGGTAATTTCTTACTGATAGCTCTTTGAAATGCCTGAAAACCCAAACACTATGCTTCCTATCTTCAGCAAAGACTTAAGAATTTATTGATGTATTTCTTCACTATATTTTTTTAATTTAAAATGAATTTGCAACAAATCAGAAGAATAATAAGACCCCAAATTAAATTTGATAGTAGTGTGCTGCAAATTCAGTTAAAAATTATTTTCTCATCAGAAAAACAACAAAAACATAATCATTTATTGCACTGGAGCACAAGCCCACCACATGCTATTACAGTAAAAGCTAGGCATTATTTCCATCTGGCTTTGCGCACACAGGATGTTGTATAAACTACCAGAAGAGCTCTATTTCACTGTAATTAGAATTTAGTGTTACACTTAAGCAATAAGGCAACTCCAGGAGATGTGATTATCATGAGATAATGACCTTGGGGTGTTACAAGGCAAGGAAGCAACCAAATGCCTCTAATCCTCCAGGGGGTAAGATTATTTCGGAATAACCACACCCCCTGAGGTTGTGTGATTAGTATCAGAGACAAAGTCTGTACCGAGAATACAAATATGATTTTGTAGGGAAATGTTGGGGTGCTGGTCTAGGTGAGGTTGGTAATGAAGAGTGCTGAAACTGCAGTTTCAGATAAGTTGTGTTGTTCACATGCTAATTCTGAAATGTCTTTAAGAACTCTCTGGACACGTATAGAGCTGACAGTGATGTCATACCTGTATAAGTAATCCTCCATAAATGCACAGATCTAATCTTTTCCTCCTATTTTCATTTCATAATTTCCATTTCATAATAGCAATAAACCATGGTAAGCAATGAATTTCTGGGGGATTATTCCACTTCTCAGGTGGCTGAAGTCACTCAACCTTTAGCCTCGTATCTTTCAAGACATCTGAGAAGTGCAATAATTCCCCAGAAATGCACTGCCTGTCATGTCTTATTGCTTAATTACTTTGTACTTATCAAGTAGTTGCTCTTTAAATGAATGCAGAAGCACAGTATGTTTTACAATTATGGTGTGTATAGGAGCATTATAACTCTGTTATGGCAAAGCATAAAATAAGTAATTGTTACAGCAGAAGTACGAACTAAAGCTGCAGTACAACCTATGGTACAAACTATGTTGGGTATAGAACACTTTATTATTCTGCTAAGTATCTTGTATATGATTAAGTAATGGGACATGTTCAGCTTTAATAGGGATGCAAAACAAGGACCAGAATGAAAAGATACAACACATAACGCAAAACTAAACTCTAATTACAGAGTTTATATTCTTCTTGCTATTGATAGCTTTGGGAATATGTTAACATCTCTGAAACTAGTGAAAAGAGCACTCTACATGAGTAGAGATTCTAATAATGAAAAAATGAGTCAAATGGTGAAGTGTACCGGCAACAATGGGGAGAGACCAGATATTGCTATCGATCTTCCAGAAAAGAAAGTGCCCAAAAATGGAGGAGGGAGAATAAAAAGCAACTTTTACTTGCAGTAAAAGGAAATCCTGTTTGATTTTTTATGAAATCCTTAAAACCAAGTTGTTATTCACAGTTGTGAGTAACAGGAAAGGATGTGGAATTAAAAAACTCCGTTTGCACAATTCCTATGAGAACTATTGTTGAAACCGTCACAGCTAGTCTCTGTAAGAGCTCATTTCAGTTTCTTACTGGAGTGGTTTCCATCCTTTGTTTCCTACAGCTAAAACAGGGTCCTCTGGAAGTAAGCATTTATCTTTGCTGGTGAAAAAAAAAAAAAAAAAAAAAAAAAAAAAAAGCCAAGAGAGAGCTGCTCAGACTTCAAAGACTAGATTTTATTTGTCTATCTACATAAGTTCACAATCTACTTCCGAGCTACAGAAGCTCAGAAATGAAAAATGAAGAAATATTGGGAACATGAATATGGGTATGAGCTCCATATATTATATATGATGAAAACCACCTATGTATGACAGAAGCACCTTCCCCTCCTGGAGCTGTTAAAAATAATGACCACCATTTTAAAGCAGGAAATATATGAATCCACATCACAAAATCTTCACAGATTTGTCTACTGAGTTTGAAGTCCTACCTGTCTAGGAGGAGCCACACACAAAGTTTCCACCAAACCAGAAATTCTGTTGCACTATATAGTACAGTAATCTTTTAACAAAAAATAAGGAAATCACTTGACTGTCAGCTGAAGCAACTTACAAAGGTTTAATTCAAGGATACAAATCTCAAAGACAGCCTTAATGGTCTGGAAATACAAAAAGATAAATTTAGAAATGTAACAAAATAGTATTTATTCACAACTGGTTTTGTCTGTGTTGTCTACACCATGTAAATAAACTATTATGGAGAGTAGATATGATTGCTAATACTGATTGTCTCATTTAGAAGTGTTTCTTTATGCTAATGTAATATATTTCAATAACATAACTATAATGCTTCATTACAGGAAAAATGTCTGAAATTAAATTTTACTTTACACTTAACAAATATCTGTCTTACATTCTCTCATTTTGGGTTGCTGGCAAAATTGATGCTTGGATCTGCGCCGAGCAAAGACCTTCCCCCTTCAGACAAGGAGTCCCACCCAAGGCAGCATTGCAAAAGCTACTCACTGACAGACATATGACAGGAATACACATGTAAGTACAACATCTCAATGTTTCAGAACAATTCTTCCTTCATGATATGTAAAGAAACAAGGCTGAATTTGGCTGAAATGAAATCCAAAGCCCTTTCATTACCCGGATAATACGTGACTCAAGGAAATCATAATAGATAACATAGAATGCATGTGAACCTATAGTATGTGTAAAGAACTGAAGGAAGTAAAGCCTCAAACATTCATCGACACAGAAAACCTCAAGGACAAATTGTGGCCTTTGTGATTAGTCTA
The DNA here is from genome assembly GCF_003259725.1 of Athene cunicularia. NCBI lineage: Eukaryota > Metazoa > Chordata > Aves > Strigiformes > Strigidae > Athene > Athene cunicularia. The sequence goes on from NW_020799091.1 coordinate 42,474,284, forward strand.
AGGAATTAATTATCTGCCTAGGGAAGCAAAGGGTGTATCGAAGGGTGCATGGCTCTGCTCCCTTGCAGTTGTATAACCAAATTCCTTAGATAAACTTTGAAGGGAGGAGACATAGACTGAGTAAAGCCACATGTTCGGGTTAAGGCAGACACTTTAATTTACAACTATAGGCTCAAAGAAGAGCTAAAAGAGTGATAAGAAAGACAAACAACTGACACCAGATGGAGCTAATGACTGGATAATTGCCCAAGAAACAAAAGTTGAAGAAGAGGTAAAGGTGGTAGGGGGAGATCATGATCACTCACTCAGTTGGACAAAAGGGTTAATGTACGCCATCCCCCCCAACGCACCTGCAGAACGTATGCTGTGCCTTTTGTCCGTCTCTCATGGAAATTAGTTCATGGAATACCTGCCTCTCTTTGTCTAGTATGGAGATCAGCTGGTAAAATTTAAAAAGGCTACAGAAAACTTTGCTGTGTGTGCACCCACCACTCCAGATTACCGGACCTGAGACAACGCTGGATCCTTTGGTGGTGATCTGGATTTCTTTGACTCTTTCTTTCCTTTCTTTTTTTTTTTTCTTCTTTTCTTTTCTTTCTTATAGCTTTATGAGAGACCACATTTCTTATTAACCTTTTCCAAGTTTAAATTGTTTTCTACCACAAGTAAAACTTTTCAACTGGTCATTTGGTGTCATTTCACCTTAATTTAATCCAAGGGGATCACAGAACCATTGTGAATCTCTGAGCTTCCAGCCCGAGTTGTGACAGTATGTAACTATGAACCTGAAAGAAAATAGAAAAGTGACTTGAAAATTTCCACCCAAACTCATAATATAGCATTATTTTTGTCCATTGCAGCATAAAGATCCACTTTGATGCTAGGAATTTATCTATTAATGTTGAATACTTGTAGTGAGAAAATTTAGTACTCAGCTGGAGTAGAAAAAAGACTTCCCATGCTAGCTAGAATCCTAATTTTCTCAATAGTTACTGCCACTCCAACCTTTAATTTAGAGCACAGAATTGGCACAATGGTAAATTACGGTGCTCCTCAAAAGCTTCACCTTCCAACCCTGGCACTGCGATTGTGTCAGAATTTGAAACAAGAAGAAGAGTTTATTTCTCAGTGAGTGTGATGTCACATTGAGCAAGAAGGAACACATGAAGTGAAGAGATTTGCAATGCCAGTGTTCTAGTTCAGAGCTCATCACTCACATCTGAATTTCTGGAGCATTGTTCTTGGCAATTTTTTAAACTTGTCACTTCAGACCTCCTTGAAAATATCTTATAGGAGCGGTGCACTGCATTGGCATAATGTTGAATGTCATTTAGGAGTAGATTATACTTTCTTAAAAAGAGAAAATACTGCATATGGAAGAGCACTAAGAAGAGATTTTCTTAACTACTAGGGCATCTATACTGAACTGATCTGACATTTTCATGCCTCAGGTAAAGACATGTAGGGTAGGTCAGACACGAATTTATGTAAAAACTATTAACTGTTTTCCAAAGACTGAGGTAAAAATTGTCAAAGTACCTCATGAACATTGTTTGATCAGCAAGAACATCTGGAAATATTAAAAATCCAGACTAGGGCCATACATAAAGGTAGTCACAGAGGCAAAGAATCATGATGTATTATCCCAGAGGGTGGTATAATTTGTATGTTCTCTGTGGACCTGAAAGGTCTTGTAACCTCCAGTATGAAAATGTTTAATTAATTAACCTACCTGGATGCCTCTCAGCTAGAGCCAAGACTTTAATATACAGCCTGTGAGTGACACAGACTATGTTGAAATGATAAAATTCAGAAGTACCCTAGGCTGTATTCTGACCAAAACATGCCAGCACTTTTCTGCTTCTTGGTCTCCAGGATCATAGAAAGGGGAAATATTTCTCTCTCAAATGCCAGGATGAATAGGGGTTCATGACTCTGGCATGCACAGGAGCACATTTCTGTGAACAGATTGAGATTGCCATGCAGAACTAGCTTTTTTTTTCTGGCCTATCAAGGGACCAAGCAGTTTTTTTGGTCCACCAGCTGGAAGCCAAGAGACAGGCAGAGGAACAGACTAGATGGGCCTCCCTATCAATCAGCATTTGCATAACTCAGGTCATCTGGCAAAAGAGCACATGCTGCTGCCTGCTCAATTTGCAGACCAGAGAGCGAACTAGATAAACTAGAAGAACCACAGCTCAGGGGTATTGCAGGAGCAAAGAACATGGCAAGCATTGAAATGGAGTAAGGCAGGGATATCTGGGAGATATCTCATTGGCAGAGGGATGCTCAGGGTACTAAAATAAGAGAGAAGTTTAGAGGGAACCAGGGAATATAAAGGCCAAGGGAAGCACTAGGTTGAGCTGCAGGGAGTGGATAGACTGAACACTTTAATGACTCAGTTTAAATAAAGTATGTGCTGCTTCTACGATTAATATAATTTTAACACTTCAGATGTGAATTTTGGAGCAAACAATGAACATTGTCTGCAGACAAAAGTATTCTTTCCAGGAAAGCTGCTGAACAATCTTTCCAAACAGAGGAAGTAATTTCTTATCTTTTCCATCCAAATATTGAATGGAACTACTTCTGATCAAAAACACCATTTGGATGAGAAATGGTACAGTCAAATTTTAAAAACTGCGACAACTAAGGCAATGGATAAATACAAGGGAAAAGCTGAGTCAAACCAAATGCTGAAGTATTCATGGAAGATAAATAATTGAAGAATAAAAATTGTATCTTGAGAAATTTGTTACAATATGGTAATTTGTACATCCTGAACCCTCTACTGCAAGCTGGAATATTCTTCATCTCACTTGTGAGGCTTCTTCTTACAGTAATTTTATTTAACTCTTCCCTCATAAATTCAGTTCAGCATTTGTAAGCAATACAGTGCAGAAAACTACCTTGTTGCATTATAAAATAAGTATACCGTCAAAAAAATCACAAAGGATGGTGGTTTTTATTTTCTTAATGGTAGATAGCAAAAAAAAAAAAAAGGTAAAATATTCTATATATAAGAGCAAAAACCTATTAGCATTCCTGATGCCTCTAACCCAGTGGAATTCATGTTTTATAAATGAAATGTTAGATCTTATTTCTTTATTGACTGGCAAAAGCCAGGTAAAATCCCAGAAGAATACCTACAGTACATCTTTTCTGACATGGGGCAATTGGCTGTTTCATTACAGGGAAATCAAACCAGATGTAACTTGATTCTTTATTACCTTCTTGTAGGGCAGAAACGGATCAATCTTTGGAAACTAGTATGGACGATAATTTAGATGATAACATGAAGAGAGCATATTTTAGTGTATAAGGCCAGACAAAATAATGAAATTTTGCTTTAGAGCATTTAAAACTTAGTGAAAGACACTGCTGCATAATTCCAAGCATTTAAAATTTAGGGACACTTTGTCAATACTTGTTAAATAAATTTTTACATTTTATTGCATTATTACTTTTCAAGTATTTATGGTGTGAGGGTTGGAAAATATTAAATGTTGTATACAGGGCTGTTATCTAATGGGTAAATTCACATTTTTCATCCATCTTGGGTAAGAATGACAATATATCCCCACATGCTCTTATTTAGGTTGACTGTTTCTCATCTCTCTCTAGGTGACAAATCTAAACTGCTCACGCATGTTCCATCTGTAGTCAGTCAAGAGCAATAGGATTTCCAGATGGTGATTCAACACACGTATTTTATAAGTATTTCTACGGATGGAATGAAACCTCCTTTGAAGACCTTTCTTTTCTCTAATCCTTCCTAAGGTAGACTTACTTAATTTTATAATTAAGCTTGGAAATTGGTCTGGATAGCTGACTTGAAAAAGTTAAATTAAATAAGAAATATTCTAGTTTTACTGATTCGTATTTAATTACCTAACTATATAAACAAAATACATGACAAAATAAAGTGATATTTACTATGTACTGACTGATACAGCACTCAACAGTGTACAGATGAAACGTGACATAACAGTTGGATTAGGTACATAAACTTAATTGCTATTAAAGCAATGAACTTTACAAACAGGAACCTCAAGAAGTTTGCAAAAGAAAATGCACTGGGGAGGAATAACACCATGCACCAGGAATAACACTGGCTGGTAACTGGAGAGCAGCTCAGCAAATAAGGATCTGGAGGTCCTCATGGGCACAAGTTGGCTATTAGCCAGCAATATGCCTTTGTAGCAAAGACCAAGAACATCCTGGGGATGCATTAGAAAGAGCGGTGCCAGCAGGTTAAGGCTGGTGATTATTTCCTTTGGTTTAGCCCTGGTAAGAAACGTCTGCAGTGATGGGCCCATTTCTGGACTCTCCAGTATAACATAGACTTGTACTTATTAGAGCAAGTCCAGCAAAGCGCCACAAATATGATTGAGGAACTGGAGAATCTGACATACAATGAAGAGGCTGAAAGAGCTAGGATCACCCGGCCTGGAGAACAGAAGGCTCAGGGGGGCGCATCTTATGAGTGTTAATAATAAATACTTGATGCAGGAAAATAAAGATGGAGGCAGTCTTTTCCCAGTGGTAACAAGTGAAACAACAGGAGGCAATAGGCACGAACTAAACCACAGGAAATTCCACTCAAACATAAGAAAAAAAAACATTTTTACTGTGGGAGTGGTCAAACACTGGAACAGGTTGCCCAGAGGTGCTGTGGAATTTCCATTCTTGGAGATACTTAAAACTTGTCTATACATAATCCTGGACACCATGCTCTAGCTGATCCTGTTTGACCAGGAAGGTTGGACTAGATGATCTCCAGAGGTGCTACCTTCCAACCTCAGCCATTCTGTCATTCTGTGTTATAAAACCTGAGGGTATTCATTCTCTTCACTGACCCCCAAAGATGTGAAAAAGCACCAAGTTGTAGCAAAAATCAGAAAGGAAAATTATCTCACTGAATAGCCTGGTCTCTATACATGATAATCCAGGTGAAATTACACAGCCTGTGGATTTAAATAGAGCCACTATTAAATATATATCTCACACATTATTGTCAGAGCTCTTACTATGCCTCAAACAGTAAAGGAATAAAGATGAGATCCATTAAATGAGCCTCTTCTGGGGCTTGGCAATGGCTCACTAAATAATGTTATTAACAACTACCAAATGCTACAAAGCATATGTTTTGTAAACCAATCATGCTGATGAAAGAAACTTAGCTTGCACTGGAAATTGACATTAAATACAGGACAAGGAGTTGGAATTCATCTCCTCCTTTCTTTTCCTCTGAGACAAGGTCAAGACCATACTTACAAAAAGTCTGTTTAATATATTCTGAAAATATCCAGGTAAAGGGATTCCATAACGCCCGTATGTAATCTGTTCCACACAGTTTTGATATCCTTATAGCTGGAAAGCTTTATCCTGATACCTGCCTTCATCTGGCGAATGATCAAGGAGAGCTACTTATGGTAATTTTATATATTGGCAAACAATTACAATGGACATTACCACTCAGTAGTGTTCTTTTCTCTGTCTTAAAACAAACAAACTAACAAACAAACAAACAAACCACTAAAACATCCAACCATTTTACCTTATACAATATTTTTCACTAGAACTGTCATCAGGCAATCCAGATTATCCCAGACTTCATGCATGTACAACCTACATACAGTGACAAGAAGGGAAGACAATGGAGAAATTACTACAGTTCTCCAGAAAGGGCTGTAGATTCACTGGGGTGCAATCTTAAGGACAGAATCAGCACAAGGTTACTGAAGAACCGGGGAAGAACAAATTTTACTGAAAGTAGTGGCAATCCTCAGGTTGTTTTTAATGTGCATCTTTGGCTTGATAATAGCAAATGCAAGATCTAAAACCTGTCACAGTGCTAAACTTTTTCTAGTTGTGGTGGATTAAGGTCTTTATGTTACACCTTTTCTAACAGCTAAATGTCAGCCAAGATTTATGCTGGACCAAATATGAAGTTTTCTTATCCTGGGATGTTAAAACTAGCAGTAGCTAATATAGGCAGGCCCTGTATATTGTCCATTTTGAGCTTATTTAACAGAAGACATGACTACCATCTAAAATGAGCAAAACAACAACAACAAAAAAGAATGGTGTGTCTTTTTTGGGGGAATACAGTATAGCATTAGAGCCAACAGTGGACTTAAATATTTGAAACCTGAATTTTGCAGTAAAGTTTTTAACAGGCAGACATTACTTCTACATCTAAATTAATACACATCTGGATACTTAGTTTCAGAAAATCCTCAGGTATTTCTAGTATCTTTTTTTAACAAATCATACAAATAAAGTCAGCATTTTCTAATTGTTGCAAAGAACATAAAGAGCAGAGTTATTTCTCTATGATATTTTTCTGGGACCAACAATCTCTTATTCTCTCTGCCAGCATGAAAACTCTTGATATGATATTGAATTAAGAGCTACCTTTTGACAGCCATCTTCATGTAATATTCAAACCCCTTTTCACCATCACGGGTACAATACAAGCCTGAGATCTCTGCTAGAAGAAGATGGAGAAGTTGATTCATACCTTTATCATGTCTAGGCTGGGTTACTGCAATTTATTATTTTATCTAAGTCAAGCTAAAATGCCTGCTTCAGCATCTCCAATTTTGTCAAAACATCAATTGCTACAAATCTACCCCAACTCAATAGTGTTTATCAACCCACTTCTTTAAGTGTTTCCATTTACTTCTAGTAAAATATCACATTTTTTAAAGGAAAGCTTTCAACTGGGGAACCGTACTAGTCTTGCTAATTTGTGCGTTTATTTAATAGACTAAATTTTGAAAGGGGCTTTCAAGTGTGTAAGCACAAACATACACACATGTAAGTAATAGAGTTTATGCTTGCAAAGCCCATTTTGACAAAAAGGGATTTGCTTCAGAAAAATTCTATCCCGTGTGTAGGTAAGTGCTAGATCTATCACATGCATGAAGAGATGACAATTTTTTAAAGTATATGAACAAATTTTTCCATGAGGAAACAGTTTTGAGTACACCCATGAAGTCAGGCCTTCCAGAATTTGGGCTAGATTTAAAGTGGATTTTCTATGGGAGGTACCATTGTTAAAGAAGTTATTTCAGGGCAATATTGTCACAGCTCACATTCCAGTTTAGTAGTTTTGAGGGAAACAATCTGATAGTTTGTACCACTGTATCAGTTGTGGGTTTTTTTTTCTGATATCCTTACTTAGCATACATAGCTAAAAACAGAAGTGGAAACTGTGTTAATCTAAACCAATTTTCTGCATGAAAACTGTAGATTTCTTCTCCTTATTTGTGCATATAACCTAATAAAGTGTTATTGAAATAGGTTGTTTCTTTTAGAAAGACATCTGACATTGATAAAAGGACTCCAAGTGATGGGGAATTTACCATATTCTTCACTAATTCATTGCAAAGCTGATTGCTCTCGCTGTAATAAATGTGTATCTTGCATCTACTCTTTCAACTGAAATCCCCTGCGACTGCACGTTGGTTCAAGTAAGATGCCATGACTTGTGTAAGAGCTTAATACATCAATGACTGCTCCAAGTGCTGACAATACAAAATGAGTGAGCTTTCCCCAACCATCAGATCAGATACAATAATCTTGTTACAGAACATTTATGCTTAAATTTAAATTTATAAAGCATTGCACAGGATTTTAACCATGCTATTTCACTGACCATAATGGAAATTGTCTGACTGCATGCCCTACAAGCTGCTGATAAAATGTATGTGTTAGACACTAAGGGCAAGATATATGAAATGAATTGGTTGCTGCTGTGCTGGGATTTGTAATGCCTAAACTTTTAAACTGCTTGACTTCCTTTCTGATATCAAGGTCTTGGATTAGATGGCCAAGACTCAGTGGAAATAACCATATAAATCAGTGGGAGCACATAGCTGCCTCACAGCAACCAGCAAGTTCTATAGGAAGCCTCTTTATCCTAGCCACGACAAAGCTTTAGCTATTGCTAAGGAGGAAATATATATTAAATTATATTTCTGGCCACAGTTCATCAGCTTACTCTGCAATTAAAAGCACTGAAGATGCTTTTTGTACTTCAAAACCAAGTGTCCAGGAGGTAGAGATACTTATCCCCTTCCATGTGAGGCAGAAGAAACACTTCAAGAGAAGGCAGTAAATGTGATGGCTCTTTTACATAAGGACTCCTAAGTTAAACCTCGTTTTCAGCATCAGTTGCTTCCTCTGCCTGAAATAATTATACTCACCACCACCCAAAAGGTCAAAATAAGCACAGCAGACATCACCAAACTCTTTTCTGAATGGCACTGCAAAGTTGTGTATGGCCACCATCTTCCAAATTCATTCCCTAAACCAGGTGCCCAGAATGATGTTCCTGGAATCATCATTGTCCCAAAATAAAGATTTTAATCCCAAGTGCCACATGCCCCTCAGCCTTTCACAGAATCTCTAAATGGTTGAGGTTGGAAGGGACCTCTGCAAGTTATCTGGTCTAACTCAATTGCTCAAGCAGGGCCACATAGATTCAATTGCCCAGGACCATGTCCAGATGGCTTTTCAATATCTCCAAGGATGAAGACTCCACAGCCTCTCTGGGCAACCTGTGCCAGTACTTGGTCACCCTTGCAGTTAAAAAGTGTTTCCTGATCTTCAAAAAGAGCCTCCCGTGTTTCACTTTGTGCCCATTGTCTCTGGTCCTGTCACTGGGAACCACTGAAAATAATCCAGCTGTGTTCCCCTTGTACTCTCCTTTCAAGTGTATGTATCATGGATAAGATCATGCTGAGCCTTCTCATCTCCAGGCTGGACAGTCCCAGCTTGCTCAGCCTGATTTGATAGGAGAGATGCTCCAGTCCCTTCATCATCTTCATGGCCCTTTGCTGGACTCTTTCTTATTGGTGCATTTCCACTCTGCTGTTTCCATGCTTCCTATTTCTCAAACTCCTGTATCATGAACAATCTAGATGTGTTGGGTTCTTTGATCCTGGTTGCCTGAAGCCTCTCTTCTGAACTGTATGTGTTACTGTTTCCAGGAAGCATCTTCAGTATCACACCTCAGAGCTGGGACTTATTGTTCTGATGAGGTGAGGGGAAGTGGGGAAAAGAACTGGGGCAGGGATGAGGAGAGAAATACAAGAATAATCTAGCACATGACTGAATTGTTTAACAAGGAGACACAACTTATGCACTTCATGTAACATGTCACCAGGACTACAAGTCACTTCATGATCATATGTGAAAGATCTCACCAGTAAACTCACAGTTCTTTACAGTTTTATCTGTCTCCATCTCCTTCATTTACTGGCCAATTTAATGCCAGATTATTCTATACAAAAGAATTTTCAAAATATATTTCAAGAGTTATTTATGCATTTCATAGTAAATTAATTTTGCCTTTTAAAAATCAAACATCCCTGAAGTATTCATTACCGTAGGGATCAAAAATTGTGTTTACTCCTTTCACCACAGTTGCCACTCACAAATAGAGTAAACTTTTGGGGAAAAGTCAACGAACTCTATGCAAATGTATAATAAAAACACATAAGGGTAACAGAGTATTTCAAGGTTTGAATCACACAGAGGTAAACAATTACAGTCCTGAGACAGAGTTTCAAGTCCCTTGTCCCATGCTCCTATTGTCTTGTTTAGTATTGCTGATATATGACTAGTCACACAGTTAAATTATAGTACAAAAGTGTGATCTAGTTAGGAGGAGCCAGAGTACAAGTGAGGAGACCTATTTACTACTTCAAATTCCATAATTTCTTTCGAAGTGAGCAAATCCTCAAACTTCTTTGTCTCAGAATTAAATTATGTATATATATTTTTATTAATAAGAGAAGTTATATAGTAAATAATGTAATAATTATAAATATTGTTGGTATTAGCTGTAAAGCAAGACGTATCCTGACTGCATTATTTAAATTTTGTTATAATCCTTTAAATTACTTCATTGTACTGAGTGTTTAACAAAAAAAACATTCACAGTGCACTACAACATACATGGCGATAGTTTATGACCTGCTGGCATGAACTGAATAATACATATATAACGCTGGTCTAAAATAGATGTGCTTTTGAAACATGAGTTTACAGGCTGTTTTGTTAGACCCCTGGCTGGAGCACTAGAACTTTATACACAGTCTCATTGTCACCTTACAGATCTTTGCTGTCATATGCAGAAACTTATGTCCTTTCTGTTTTGCATCTCAGAAGAAATATTGAAATATGTTAACTCTTCTTGCTCTCATTATGTCTGGAATGTGACATTGACCCTTGCAAGTAGGCGAGGGGATTCAATTAATGTTTAGCTCTAGGTAACATTATCAATTCTCTTACCATACTTAACATGGAAAAACTGTTGTTCACTCAAGACATTGATATGTGCTGATGACAGAGAGGTACCTTGTGGGGTATGTGCATTTCAGAATGGCTGCATTTCTTTTTGCAGAGTGTTGAGATTCTAAAAAGTCCTTATGGGATATGACAAAGGCAAAATTAAAGATTCTTGAAGTAACTCCATGAATGTGTACAAGAAACTTAATAAATCATGTAGACTGCACTTTGGAGCAATAATCTTTAACATATCTGGGGGATGAGGGACCTCAAACAGAACCTCCAAAACCTTTCACTAAGCTCAGCTTTATATGATTACATTACACACTAGCTGAGGGAACTCTTTCTTCCTGTTTTGTACTTACTTTGCTAATAATCTAACAAAGCATTTTTGTGTCTCTCAGCATTTAACATTCGATTTGTTAAATGCCACTGAAGAAAACTAAAATTAAAAAAAAAAAAAAAATCCGTTAATAACATCCTCTTTAATGTTTGATCATCCCATGACTCTGTGTTTCACCATGTTGACCTAATTTGCTATGACAGGAACATGGCCTTTTTTTTCAGAATACTCCAAGTGTAGAAATGACTAAATCTTAGAGAGAATTGTATGCTACCTTTGCCAACAGAAACATCTTTATTGACATTATTTTAACTGTCCATATTAAAGATATATCATTAAGAAGACACAACTATACTAAATGGAACATGATTTATTTAGGTACTTAATGTTTTAATTGCCCCAGTTAGGGGCTGATCCTTCCTCATATGGCACTGCCATTCTTACATGAGACTTCAATGTAGTTATTTAGAAACTTAACAGATTAGGCAAAATTAAGCTGTAAATGTAAACATTGTTAGGACTGTCTGACACTCTAAATGAATCCCAAAATACAAAACCTCTGACTGGAATAGGACAAGTAAGCTGGGAAGTTATCGGGCTGTTTGGAAATTAATTGCCAATTTCAACCTCTATGTTTGAAGTGGCATATCAGCTCAGAATAAAATTTATTAATTGAAATAAAAACCATTAGAATCAAAACTTTTTGCCAACAAGAAATAAGCATTATTATTCTGGTTCATAAAATTCTGGACTTCTGGAGGTGATGAAGTCATCGAAGGCAGTTTCGGCCTCCCCTTGGTTTCTGAAGCGTCTCCCGCACAGGAAGCTGTCAAGATGCTTGAAGAAGTGATAGTCGGTGGTGAGAGGTCTGGTGAGTACGGTGGATGAGGCAGAGTTTCATAGCCCGGCTTGTTCAACCGTTGCAGTGTCGAAAGTGCAACATGTGGCCGCGTATTATCGTGGAGAAGGATTGTACCCTTTCTGTTGGCCAGTGCTGGGTGCAGCCGTTAAAGTTTCTGGTGCATTTCATTGATTTGCTGGACGTACTTCTCCGCTGTGATGCCGTGATTGTTTCACCCAGACTCAGGAAGCTGTGATGGATTAAACAAGCAGCAGACCACCAGACAGTCAGCATGACCTTTTGGTGCAGATTCAGCTTTGAGAAGTGCTGCAGAGCTTCATCATGGTCTAACCACTGAGCCGATAGTCACCGGTTATTGTAGAACATCCATTTCTCGTTGCACCTCACAGTATGGTCGAGAAACGGGTCGTTCTGGTTGCGAAAAAGAAGAGCTGATGACACTTCAAAACGATGATTTCTGTGATTCTCATTCAATTCGTGCAGCACCCATTTGTTGAGCTTCTTCGACTTTCCAATCTTCTTCAGATGCTCAGAAAGAGTTGATATGCTTACCCCGAGTTCTTTTGCAAGTTCTCGAACAGTTGTGCATGTATCTGCTTCCACCAGAGCCTTCAGTTCATCGTCGTCAATAGCAGAAGGACATCTGCGACCTTCTTTATCTTCAAGGTCAAAATCACCACATTGAAATTTTTGGAATCAAAGTCGCACTGTCCGTTCATTAACACTTCCCTGGCCATATACCTCACTGATGTTTCGAGCAGCTTGCGCTGCATTACATCCAAGTTTGAACGTGTAGAAGTAGATCTGACAAAACTGCTGTTTTGACATATGAATTTCAAACCTCCAAAATTTGTCAAAAACACAGTTTATATTATAGTTTAACTATACAGTGTGAAAGTTCATAACATGAGCTTATCAAAAATACATAACAGTACTCCAGTCGAGAAGGTACTATTCCTGAAACATATACAATGAAAATCACATTACAAAATGGAAATTACCTTCCATCTATTGGTCATGTATTTAAATTCATCCATATCTGTTACCAGTGAAAATCCTTATGTGTTAACAGCAGTGGCTACTTCAGGTGTTTCAGCCATGATGGACAGAACCCCACATCACAAAGCCATAAGTATCTACAAGTGGTCTAATACTGTAGCACTTAAGTGCTACAGATCTTGTTACAGATCTTAAGTGAGAAGTTAAGAACTGAAAGGCTGATAAAATTAAGTTAATCTTTCACCTTCAAGACAGCCATCTCAAAACAAGATTGAGGCATTCTGGTATTATTGTTAAATTTTATTTTCATTGTTATATAGGTTATATTTCCATAATTAATTATCCTGTGAATACAAAAGAGCCTACAGCAGTCATTACTATTAGGTGCCAACTCACAAATGCAAGAATTCAGGAAACTGGAGGAAAAGGATAAGCAAAGTGAAGATTTAAGTTAGATGTCAGATTGGAACATTCTGCTTAAATTATTGCAAAATACTTGCTGGCAGAGACAATAGTAAATCTGGCCAACTACATTTATTAAAAGTATTCTCTATGCATTATTTATTTACAAATAATCACCTTCCAGATATTTAAATATTAGAGAGACTCTATTTTTCCCTAGAAACTTAATTAATTTACCTATCCCAGTGTAACTCATTTACCCAATTTATCTTCTTTTTTATTCTACAAGCTACCCATAATTTGAGCTGTCATATTAATATATAGTGATTCCAGTGCACTTAATCAGGACAACTCTAAAATGAAAAAATGGAAGGAAATGCATAAACATTTACAAGGTCATCTGCCATCATATCATTTCATGAGTGAAAGTACCCTATGAGGCGTGCTTCAACCTTAAAAGACAAGGTCAATATGAGTATATTGAGTTTTGTTTATTCCTAGATGCATAGGCTTCATGTGTACTACTTCGTATCTACCGTTACTATGAGATAATTATATTGAAAATTATTAGCTCCAAATGCAGCACCACAAAAAAGTAAACTCATAAACATTTGATCTTTTATGTTTGCAACCAGTTTCACACATTCACATTCCTCCCATATGATCCCAGAATAGTTTTGGCAGCTCCCACTGATTATCGTGTAACTCTTACTTTTGAACATTTTATATCGATTCAGAAGAATAGATTAATTTCCATTAGTTGTGCTCTCAGAAGCTTGGAAATTACTTCGTATACACTTTCTACAGTGTTCCTTTTTCTCCTGGTGTACACCTATGATGGAATTTAAGAGGAGTTAGAGCTGGGGATGTTCCCTGATCTGCTGATGTTCCAGAATCTTTTCACAGCAAAGAACATTTCCTGAGGGGGCATAAAAAAAAATGACCTACAAGTGAAATATAAGCTTTATTTGAATCAAAGAAATTTTGCAAAAAACTTAACATATTATTTCAAGAAATTTGTTTAAATTTACCACATGCAGATAGAAGTACATTTCTAATGTAATGAAAAATTGCATTTCTTATAACAAAGGTCAGGTGAGAAAACAGATAGCCAAAGTAGAGGAAAAATCCATGACAATTTATGAATTGTTTTCATCTACTTGAGTTCCTGCCTGTGACAACACTATTATCCTAAATATAACATGAAGATGTAGCCTGCAGTCCAGTTACCTGCCTGTCCTAGATGATAAGGGACAGAAGGCAAGTATAGAGCAGTGAAGTATGGTGATTTTCATCAATGCCCTCTCAGTGTCAAACAAGATAATATCACTCCACTGAAAGAAACTTTGGACTAGATTCCAATTACAGACAATGGAGAGAACAAGGCACTTCTAGGATGCTATTACTTATTTTAGAGGTCTATTTTGGATGCACTCAATCACATCCTGAAAATATATAGCACTCAGCAGTGTATAGGGGCATCTAGATGCACTTATTTGGCCAAAGTCCATGCTATGTGTCTGATTACTCTGGCACATTTCTTTCATTTGGGAAAGTCAATGAGGAGCTTTATGAGTAACTAACTATTGATATCTGTATTTCACAAGTCACTCAATCAGTTTGATGATCTATAATGCCAGATATTATGTTATGAAAATATCTATTCCTTATTAGATAATCTTCAGGAAATGCTGTGTCCTTCTGGCCAATTGCCTTTTCTGTTGAAATGTTAGATCGGATTTATGTCTCTGCAAAGTTTTCACCAGGTCTCTGCTTTCTGAGGGATATATAAGGACAGCACTGAAGTCCCTGTGCTCTGACCATGCATTCAGTTAAAGTATCACTGGCACGAGTTTGCTTTGATCAATGTCAACACAGGGAACCACTAGGAAAGATGATGCCATGGCATATCCAAGATACTGACAACATGCAGATCCCTTTTTTTTTTTTTTTTTTTTTTAAATTTACAAGTCCAGTTAAAATATAACTAAAGCAACGTTTTCATTGATGACCTCATGGAAACGAGGTAACAGAAATTAAGAACAATATTTAAAGATAATAAAAGAAAGAAAGAATTATTCACTTATCACAACTCTTTATGAAGACAAAGGTTTTCAGTACTAGGCATGTCAATAGATTCCCAGCTACTTCAAGGATTATTCAGGATCACTTTCAGCCACAAGAGGTCTTTTTTGATCAACATTTTAACTTAAGATGTTCACATCTTAGTTCTTTAGGACTAATGCCTTCCTGTAGCAACCCAGGGTTTTATCACTTCCAGGTTAAATCATGGTATATGTAACTACTCAGAACTAACCAAAAAGGCAGAATTTAGTGGGCCTACTTATTAAGTAACACATCTGAGAGAGCACATGAACCTTTGCTGTGCTAACTATAAAATGACCAAAACAACGTTTGCAGTGTTAACTTGGAACCATAAAACTGCAAATAGACACGTTTCAGACTGTGTGAGATCCCTCATCCCTCAGTCTCTGACATCACCTTGGCAAATCTAACCTCAAGTTTGCACTTACACTGCTGTGCCATTAACAACAGCAACATTTTTTCATGGGAGTTAATCTATATTTGATTTTTTTAGAAAATATGCTTGTATATATATTTCTGTAAGATATAATTTTAAAATTATGTGTTGCATATGGAGAAGGAGTGTTTATATGGAAAACTCTTTAACATATAAATAAACAAACAAGTGTATCCCAAGAAGGGTAAGTAATTCCGTATCTTGATATACTAGTTTCATGACGTGGATGCCGTCCAGTTAGTGAATCAATAATAATGCAATGCTATAATTACTGTAATTCACAGTTACCATTTTTGACTAAGGTTCGTTTTGAAATCTTTAACAGCTATAAACCAAACACTAATATTTACCATGAATTCTATTCTTGTTACATTTCATCCCATCTTGACTTGTCAATCAATGCCTAATGCAGTGTTAGTCTAATTATATACATACGATGTAATTATATTGTAAGTAGAAATCCTCCTATTGAATATATGCTATTAAGTATAAATGCTTTAGACATGGGCAGACTAGAGAAATGATGCTCGACAAAGTTGTGTACAATGATTCTTATCTAAACAAAGAGCTGAAATGTCATATGAAGATGGAGCACAATAGAAATGATTGATATGTAATTTTTTTGTACTAGTTAAGATATTGTATGCTATCTGACTACTTTACAATGCACTTTAAATACAAAAAAAAAAAAAAAAGTGTCATAATGCTGATTGAAGTTATATATTTCTGTTATTGATTTAACATGTTTAAATTACACTACTGTTTTCAAGGAAAGCTTATAATGCTTTTTAGATGAGTGACATTTTTTTTTTTAGGTTTAGTATTCTACAGAAGAAAAGATGAAGCAGAGAGAACATCAGATCTAGGAAGCACATGCATCAGCTATTATCAGTCACCTAGCTCATACTTGTCTCATTAATGTGGTTTCAGAAGAAGGTCAGACCTGTAGCAGATGTATTACTCAGGTGACAACAGGAACATCAGCACTGATGCATATCACTCACAGAAGTAAAACCTCTCTGCTTGGGCCATTGCTGCCCAAGCAGGACACAATTACAATGAATAAATTGTTACACTTAGTCTCATAAGTGTATATAAAAGAACTGCCATCAGTGTACTTCCTTCAGATCTACAGAATAGATCTCCTCAGATACAGACAAAGGAGGAATTTTGGAGACACAGAGGGAAAAACCTGTATATATTCTCGAAGTGAGTCAGACCATATGGGAAGAAATCTACAAGGCCAGAGCATTTCCAAAGCATGAAGTAGACAAAAATGAGCATGGTGGATCAACATTCCCAAGAAGTACTCAGTGCATGCTGCAAAATCTAATCTAAGTGTCTAAATGTCAGTATCTACATGTAAACTAAGTGTCTAAGTTCCCATTAAGGTCAGCTGAATGTTAGTCAATACAAGCAAGTGTCCTGTACATCTGACTAAATGTCATTAGCTACTTCGGGGTGATTTTAAGAGCTCTCCAGAATCTATTAATTGTATTGACTAGATAGAATCTTAGATACCCAACTCACATGTTGGTGCTTGCGTTTAGAAACCTAAATTTAGATTTTTAGAATCCAGAGCTGAGCATCAGCCCCGGGCTGTGTTTCTAACTCTGGGAACAAATTATAATCTTGTGATCACAGGAATCAGAAGTATAAAGAAGCATTCTTGCCTATTAACTACTTGGGATATAGTATAGAAATGAAAACCATGAGTTTTAAAATCCAGTAGCCAGGTAACCCCAACCTCAGCTAAGCCCCACACAGCTGCTGGCTCACTCACCCCCAGTGGGATGGGGGAGAGAATCAGAAGGGTAAAAGTGAGAAAACTCACGGATTGAGACAAAGACAGTTTAACAAGTAAAGTAAAAACCACGCACGCAAGCAAAGCAAAACATGGAATTCATTCACCCCTTCCCATTGGCAGGCAGGTGTTCACCCACCTCCAGGAAAGCAGGGATAATTGTTACTTGGGAAGACAAACACATCACTCTGAACGTCCTCCCTTTCCTTCTTCCCCCAGCTTTACATGCTGAGCCTGATGTCATATGGTATGGGGTATCCCTTTGGTCAGTTGGGGTCAGCTGTCCCAGCTGTGTCTCCTCCCAACTTCTTGTGCACCCCCAGCCTACTCACTGGTGTGGTGGTGTGAAGAGCAGAAAAGACCTTGACTCTCTGTAAGCACTGCTCATCACTAATAAATACATCCTTGAATTAGCAACATTGTTTTCAGCACAAATCCGAAACATAGTCACATAACAGACACTATGAAGAAAAATAACTCTATCCTAGCCAAACCCAGCACACCAGGGACAGACATGAACACATAGTTACATGATTTTTGGGGATCTCTTTCTTCTTAGAGTCCCATGGTCTCATCCACCTAATACTACTTTATTGAGTTATGACACAACTGCAGCTCTAGCATGTTTGTCAGTCATCTAGGTCTTGCTCTCTGACATATGCAAAGTATCATGTTCTTCTTTAGAGAGAAAATAACCTAAAATGTCATATGTGCTGGGGCAACAAATAACCTGTACACAAACCATAACCATGAAGCAAGTTGGCCAGTGTGACCTGTCCTGTGTGCAGTAGTAACTCACTCCTCTCAGACTTGTTCTCCTGTTCCCTCTGAGGAAACCAAGCCTACAGTGAGTCTAGAGAACAAGAAAAAGAAATTGCAAAGATGGGAATAAGTGATATAAATTTCACTTGGATTGGGAGGCTTGCACAGCTGAAAGACAAATGATGCTGGGTTTTAATTTTTTAAAAATTGTTTAGGACTACCCCTCTAAATCTTTCTTGAGCGCAGTCTGGCCATCTCTAGCAGAGGCCAAAGTCAAATTATTTTTGAGTTTTGACAAGGCTAAATTTGACTCAATTTATTATCAGTCTTAGAACATTTTTCTATCACATACTTTCCCTAAAATCTTTTAAATGGTCTTCAGTTTACCTGGGAATTATCAGGTTTTCCATTTTTCTTTAAACTTGGTGTTCTGTTGTCAGAGGTATTAATATCTATGGCATATCTGTCATATGAGGAGAGTCTGAGAGAGCTGGGACTGTTCAGCCTGGAGAAGGCTAAGAGAGAACTTACCAATGTGTGCAATAAATATCTGATGAGGTTGAGTAAAGAAGATGGAGGCAAACTCTTTCCAGTGGTATGCAGTGAAAGACAAGAGGCAAAGGGCATGAACTGAAGTGCAGGAAATTCCACTCAAACATAAGAAAAAAATTTTTCTGAGGGTGGTCAAACACTGGAGCACATAGAGGGGCTGTGGTAACAGAATCATCTAGGTTGGAAAAGACATTGAAGATCATCCAGTCCAACCATTAACCTAACACCGACAGTTCCCAACTACACCATATCCCTTTAAATCTTGTGTGTGTCTGTGAGATGCAGTAGGTAAAATGCAGTGGTGTCTCTGTCCTTGGAGATATTGGAAACCTGACTGGACACAGCCCTGAGCAACCTGCTCCAGCTGATGCTGCCATGAGCAGGGGGTGGGGCTGGATGATCTCTAGAAGTGCCTTCCAGCCTCAGCCATTCTGCGATATTGTGATTTCTCAGTTCCATATGCCTGGTCAGGAGAAAATTGTGAAGCATAACAGAATTTTAATAACTCTTTCGATCTTTTGCAAACTTTAGAATCATTATTGCTTCCACATATTACACAAGACTCTTTAGAAACTGTCATTACATCTGAAGTTTAACATAAGCACAGCAATATTTAACCTTGATAAACATAAATCAAAACTTAAAACACTGGTGACTATCATATTTATTGTCTCTTTGATGAGAAACTGAATCCCTCTGTATGTGTATATGTGTCACAGTTGCCAGCTGATAGTCAGTGACTAGTGAAGGGAGATAATCCATTAGCAAAGTAACCTTAATCTACAAGTTTAATGGACTTCACCCATCCACAAAGCACACTCAGAAAGCTGTGATCCCTTATGAGCCTGTCATGCACAGCTCTGAGCATCATCTGGGGTGCACTCCCAGCCCTCCATTCTCATTTATATCCCCATCTCTCTGCTTCCTTTGAGGTTATGAAGCATCTCTTGGAGGTGCACCTTGGTGCACCCTGAGGCAAGTCTCCAGGCAGTAGTTTTATCCCATTGAGCCATAACAGATTGCCCCCCTTTCAACTGCACAAAATGTAGCTTATGTTGAAGTTACTCGCTGAATATTGAGGCACTGCTTTGAAAATGTATGCCTGTGTTTTCAAAGTGAGGTGAATTTCCATGTACAGCTGAAGCAAGATTTAGAGATCAATGAAGCATCTCTCAGCTGATACAAGAAAAGATTGTGTAGACTTTGCAATAATCAAAGAGTTAATCTAGTTTCATTCCTAAATGACTAAAACTCACTCGTAGGCTTTTATTATGTTAATTTTCCAAACTTGCAAATCAAAAAAACTCAGTAAACTGAAAGTAACCAAAGGGGCTGTTTGGTAGAGACAGAAATGAACTGTGTCTTTTGAAGTGTTCTAAAGAAAATGTGTTCAGAATATTTAAGTCTCAAGTGAGTTACCAAAGGTTATTCATTCACAAGTGAGATAAATTCATACCTGTCAAATTGTCTGGATCCTCTGTGTGATCACTAGGGCCTCAAATAATTTATTTTTTTCCCCAGTGAAAGTTCAATATTTTCACATACCCAAATTTAGTAGCATTTCCTGTGTCTGAAAGTGAATTAATTCATTTTCCTTTCATCTCACTTTCCACTTTTACCAGACTGGTGTGGAGAAAAAAAAAAAAAAAAAAAAAAATCCAGGTTGGCTGACATAAATTGTTTTTAAATACAATTTCACAGTGCAAACTGCTTTCAACGTCCTTACAACAAATACTGTATTTGTAAACAGGGTACTTCTAGTAAAATCCTATGGTTGTCAGTGATTTAAAATGGGTGTGTAAAATATTATTTCAAACTAGTTCAAGACATGATTAGCCATTGAACATTTTTCCACCTCTTAAGGTCTCAGATGTGCACAAGAAGGGTACATGAATGCCAAAATTTTCCTCTTTTTCCACTTTGCTACTTGATCCAAAAGGAGTTAATATATGCAGCCTAAACTTGCTTTATTGTAATAATATGAATCACTGTTTCCATCATGGAAAGTGTGGACTAAATTTTATATCAGCCCTGTGGGTTGATGAAAATTCAATGCAGCGGGGTTAAAAAAGGAGCTGAGGAGTCAGCAAGAATAGCAGAAACCTTATGTTTTACAAGAAAAAAGAGATGCTCAGGGTGGGCAACAGAGAAACAGTTTGCTCATGAAGCTGGAACAGCGAAAATTGTGGACAGAAACACTTACCAGGAGTCATGCTACTGAGAGACACAAAGAGAGGCAGAGTCTGATACGGTGGACTTTTCCTATATTTTCCTAACTATTTTTTCTACTAACTGCACATAATAGCAATTCAGATCAAAAGTGTGTTCAAAGTCACAGTCACTGCATAGACAAGTTTTTGTAAAAATTTATTTTTTACATCTGACTGCATAGCAAATTATTTAATTTACTTTCGCAAAGAAAAGAAGGAAACAGGTCCTAGATATCTTTCATATGCTTCATGCTATCTAGGTTGACAGTAAAAAAAACCAGTATAATTTCTCAAATAATAATTCTGTGTTGTATTTTTGTATTCTGTATTTTTTTACTTTTTCTGGTTTTGTTGGGGAAGTGCTGTATTTCGCAGCATTTATGTCCTACCTTTTGCTGCATTTGGCATCTCAGTGCAATTAAATAACATGAAATTTTGAATAAGACAGTGGGATGAAATTTGAAAAGCCTCGGTATATTTTCTCCTGCCTAGATAAGCAATTTCAGAGTGCTTACTTCTCCATATAATATCATTTGATCTCACAGATAGTAAAATACCTTCAAAAATATATCTTTCATTCTATTTAATTCACATCTTTCTGGATAAAACTGTAAATTCTCCCATTCAGCCACACTGATGTTGTTGACATCTTTTTTCTGAAAATCCATGCATAATTTTTAGTTTGAAATCTATGCACTACTCAAACCTCACTTAGGATACATTGCTTCTGAAAAATGCAGCTGTTATTTACTGTTTTGATGGTGTCTGATTCATGATGGGGAATAACTATTGGAGGAGAGTTTAAACAATGAAATATTCAATCAAAGTAAAAATGAAATATTCAATCTCCTAAGAATGAAATATTGAAATATTCCATGTTTGTGCCTTGAATAAGACTATATTGCTCCTTTGGATAACATTTTTTATTTACATATGTAAGTTAGAATGTGCATACAAATGAAATATAAAAGAGTAATTCTATTATTATTATTATTATTATTATTATTATTATTATTATTATTACAAAGGAACTTCTTTATTTGACCTTTTATTATAACAGAAAGATATTCTATATATATAAAGATTTTTAAAAATACATTTTTTGGTGTTCTAATAGTACTAATAGTGTACCATTTACACTATTGCAATCCACTATTGTAAAATTTACCGAACTGACATACTTTGATCCTGCTAAGAAGAGAATCTGGCCCTATGGGGTCAGAGAAGAATGTAGCAGCATATGTATATTGTATAAATACAAATAAAATAGATCACAAGGTACTCAGAAAATGACAGCTACTTTAATTCTTAAAGGGCTTAGATTTCCAACCCCTTTAGAAATTATGAAATGAAGAATAACAAAAAAACAACCCCCCATTATTATCCAAGCACAAGTGGTATAAGATCATTTATCTTGATGGATGTCACCTTAGAGCACATATTATCCCTATCTCTCAAAGTGTTTTTTCCCCCTTATTTCATCTCTGACATTCATTGTAAATTTAATGATCCACATACGATTTGCTGGTGTCTCAGTCTGGTGTTTTGAAACATGAAACTAGTGCTAAATTTATGGCACTGCAGTACCACTTAGTGAATCATTAAGCAGTACAGTGATTTTAATGATTTGGATCATACTGGACCTCATCACTGTATAATGAGGTTCCATTTAGTGTAAATTTTATGTAAAAATTCAATTTGCAAACCAACAACATGAAACTACAACATTTTTTCTAACCTGACTTTGTATTTATTTATTGTGATTCTTACCAGTGTTTCATATGGGGAAAGAAAATACTACCTCATTGCAAAAATAATTTTTTACAGACCTCACGCCACTGAAAAATATGTACTTTCAGACTGGTATTTTTGTAGAAATCTATTCTTAAACATAAACCTCTAGAGGGTTCAGATATGGGTTTTGGAGTACGCTGAATTAGATTGCAGTATTACCAATCTGGCTAAGCACTCGGAGAAGTGATCATTCAAAGGGCTTCCAAACCCTTCTCTGCTGTCTGAGAGGATCCACCAACACAGAGGGGAACATCCTTTGCTGTCCAGCTCAACAGTACTGGGCCAAGGCATTGCTGTTTCCATTATAAACTCTGTTTCTCAAACCAAAGGCTTTCTATGCTGACTGTTTATACCTTGCTTCTCTAAAATACACTGAAGGAACTGAATATTTTACCAACCCAAACACAGATTCCCCACTTTGAATAATTTTACACTGTAGAAAGTTTAATAGGAACGACGGAGATAATGTATTGTTAGAATAACTAGTAGTTCATATAGAAAGTTTTTCATCTTCAAACTAGTAATTTTAGATATTTCTTTTCAGTAAAGGTTGCTTCTAAAGTCAATTTTCATCAAACAAAAGCAATCTAAAATACTCACAGATAATACCTGGATCATTCTATTTCATCAATTGGTATTACTGAATATGGTTCTGCCACAGTCCTAAAACAGAAGAACCTTAATGGGAAGGAACTACAGTTCTTGAAAAGACTGATGATTTTTCAGTCCTTTTGGTCCAGATGACAAGTATGTGAGGAGCTTGAGATTTAGTCAATTAAGTTATTGAAGCATTACATTATTTTTGAGGTGATGTAAAAAAGTGGGGATATACTAAAAATCCTTAAATTAATTGATCTGTTAATTCAACAGCACATGGTAGTTCAGACTTTAAGTACTTTACAGATGTCAAAGGCAAAAAAGAGGTGAATAGGATGAGAGAGGCTTTTTTTCCTCCAAAGGAAAAATGAAAGAAATGACTAATAGTCACCATGCAGTAAATCAAATGTGTGTACATGTAACTGGCAAATAAGCAAAGTAACACAGTGACCCTAACAAAGTCTCCAAGAAATATCCATGTTACAAAGCATCCTCAAATTACTTTTCTTCACAACTACCCAACTCAGACTCCCATTGCCAGACAAAATGAAGAAACTTTCTGATAAACAGCATCAATGGCTAAGAATTCTGTGATATTACCTACCCATGCATATTAAAAAAAAAAAAAAAAAAAAAAAAAAAAAAGGAATGTAACAGAAAGAGAAGATTTTCTCAGTCTTTTAGATTTCTTTTCCATGGTGCAGATGTAGGCACAATATTTTATGGAACCAGGAACATTCAATAATCTGACTTGAGAGACAGTAAATCTTGCTATATAAAGTTACGTAGTTACTGTGGAGTTGGAAAGAATAGTAGAGTAAATGTAATATAAGATCTCTAGCAAACAAGTTGAAAGAAATAGTTTTTAAAATTTACAGTTGAATCTACATTTACTTGTAACGGTGTTGTAGCTACTCCTGCAAAGCAAAACCTGCCTTTAGCCATATATGCAGTGATCAATGCATTTTTGCTACTACAGGTTTAGGAAATAACAAGGTTTGCTTTTATCTAGCTGAAGGGCATGCACACTCTCACATGTAACAGATTCAATAACCCTCATACATATGTTTGCAAGTACCAGAGCTAAACAAGCCCCATATCCTATGGATTTGTGTGACACCGCTGATACCCTCTCCAGTTACAGATCCTATGTTTCCGGCAAAGAATTCCTGCTCACAGAAAGCACATTTTGTGTGGATTCTCTGATGTCTGATGATTGTTGAACAGTGGTTGCTATCTTTTCTTCAACTGGGTCGCTAACAGGGTCTCTCTCTTCAATTTTGCAATCTGCATTATACATTTCCACAGATTCGTGATCCATGAAACCTATGCTCTGATATGAAATTTGGTCAAAACTAACTAAAGGGTATTAAGAGAGGAGGGGTTGAAGGAAATAGTCAAATAGTCCTAGACCAAGATAGTATAAATGCAGATCTTTTTCCTTTGTAATGAAATTAAAATAGAAAGTTGGGTTAGGCATTTCCTCAAAGGTTCTCTTTTGTTTAAATTAGGTGGAACATTTTAATTTGCTCTTGCCATGATCTCAAAACTTCATAACAAGATTTTTTTTTAATATGCTGTATCAACCCAGCTCAGCCAGAGCATTCAAATGAGTTGGCCTGCAATTTTTATTTAAAGAGGGTGCAGCAAAACCACAAAAAGGCTTTGGAATCTATGAAGGATGTTTTTATTCTAGCATGAGCCAGAACAAAAACCTTTTTAAAGAGAAAAGTAAATTACTAGTGTTGGAAAAAATACTCCAACATACACCTCTGCCTGACACATTCTGCAATTTCCAGTTGCCTGTGCTGGTTTCCTAATGAAAAAAAAAGGGGTTTTGTGGATTAATAAAGGTCTACTGATCCATCAGTCCTGGTCAGCTCCTGGCCACTGAAAAAAATCTGGTCAGTTTTAGCCAAGATTGATAGACTAATAGAAAAGAAATTGCAACAGGTCTTTCAAGAAGGTAGCAGGTGGGCTACAAATGGTCTCCATAGGTAGCCATAAGCCTGCTGACCTAACTGGTGCATGCAGGCACAAGTGCAGCCTGCAGTCAGTGAGCCCTCTGTGGCCACTTCCCCAGGCAAAAATTCAAGTGTATGGGAGGTGACTGTGGGCACTATAACAAGAAAAGAACTTGTGAAAGAGAATTGAAGGTGGTACAGTAGGAAATGGAATTATTCTATGCATTCAGAAGATGTAAGATTCACATCCACAGGTGACTAAAAATCTCTACAACTCAGTGAAAACTTGTTTCCTCTTATTCTGATGTCTTGTCAAGTTAACTTTATATAGTTAACGAACAAGTTATAGTCCACCCTTTTGAAAACAGGAACTACAAGGTAGCAGCAGCACCAGTTATGTTATTGCAAGGACTTTCTCAGGTCATTCAGATTACATAAGGCATCTGGACTGTACAAGCAGTGTGACCCATACAAGCAGTGTTCGTAACTAATACTTTGAGCAAATCTTCAGCAAAGGTTAGCTAACTGATGGGTTAGTATGACAGCTTTTTGTTGGTTCCCTGAGCAACTTTGTTCCAGTTCATACAGTGCACACAGTTCATCCAACACGATTAGATATCTAAACAGATACCAAATAAAGCTTCAAAGCAGATAACATGACACTATGCAGGAAAAAAAAAAAAAAAAAAAAAAAAAAAATTGTTGTAGTGTTTGGGCTGTAAGAAGGTAATGGTGTTCATTAAAAAACCCTACCGCTGTTGTCAAAGGTGATTTTGGCCAACAGTCTATAACATCCCAAATGTTAATGTATGTTTCAGAATATTTAATGTAAAACAGATACTTTAAAGGCAATTTGAATTATCTACCTCATAAATCAGCATTTCTGTTAAGTGTTGACTGGAATTTATCTCAAGATTGAGTTTATTTCTCTTATGAAGTACTGATCAGTCATGTATAGTCTTTATTTTAAGGGTAAAGACCAAAGCTAAAAAGTTTCAAAAATACAGTTTCTAAATGTGAAAATATATTTTTGTGGTTGTGAATTGCAAAAAAAAAGGGACCTGAGTAAACCTCAAAAACAACAACAACAACAACAAAAAAAGACAAGCCACTCCTCCCTACACACACACGTCCAAGGATTGTCATGGATGAGCTGGAGGATGAATAGCATTAGAACAGTTGAAAGTATGTGTATTTTTTTTATTTCAGACAGCTTTGTTTTGCCAACTCCATTTTCAAGCAGCCAAGGACAAAAATAATAGACACAGTAAACTTGGTTTTGGAATATTACTTACAATACAACTAGATAAACTTGTATTTCCTTCATGTTTATCCAGTCATTTGTTGTAATAACAAGTAATTTTTCTGCTTAAAATTTAAGTGGCATGCTGCTGATTTTTTAAAACACTGTAATGTTTTGCAACTTAGTTATCTGGACTATCTATGTATCAGGGCATTGTCATCCCCAACATTGGCTTAGTATGTTTTATTCAAGATCATAGTGTACTTGGCATGATAATGATTTTTTTTTAATTGATGTTTAATTGGTGTGTAATAAAAATCTGTATCATAAAAACAAAAAAAAAAACTTTCCCATGGGAAGAATTTCCATCTCTTTGGTCACTTATATTTTTTTCAGGATGTTTTTCTCTTCTACACACAACAGAACCAGTCACTTTACCTACTTCTTATATGATCTTAATTTTATTGTTTGACAATGGCATGACTAAAATCACAAGAAAGCCTGAATGAAAATGACAAAGAAAAGCAGAATTCTGCTAACAATTATCACCATCAGCCTAGTAATTCAGAGATATACTTGGATTAAGAAAGATAATTGGAGGCCCTATTTATAAGAACATGTGGCCTGCAAAACAAATGCAAACTTTATTCATTCTGAGGCTGCAATCCTGTACTTAAAAATCTTATATTTTTCCATTCACAGACATTTGCTTTTCACAATGCTTTCAGTGCAGGTACTTTTATGCCTGTCTTTCTCCGTGCATCCTCCATGATATTAATGAAAAGTAGCAATTAGCAAGTAGCAACTTTTATAGTCTAAGCGTTGTTGATACTCATGTACATGTGCATGCATTTAACGTATTATGTTGAAACAATGGTGACAGTGGAAAACTTTTGGAGATAGTCCCGTTTTTATGAAAAGGAGCCTTAATGGACAAAATAATGTAGTTAAATAAATAGTTTCCTATACTGTTGCTAATTATTTACTTTGATACTGAGTTCTAAAATATTCTTTTTAACATTAAGAAACCTGGGACACAAGATGACTTATTTCAAACCTCTGAAATTTATTGGTAGCCCATTGTTGATCTTATCATTCAGATTTTAAAATATCTGATCAGGGATTTTTTCTGCTCCAACAGTTTTAATTTTGCAAGCCACTGGACCTTAATGTGAGCTAATCTCTTTACCTATTTTGTATGTGTAGGGGGGAAATCTAAGAAGGCTTTTTTGTTTAAAATAACAAGTTTATGTGCATGCACAGCAATTACTGACATTTCATGAAGTACATATTGCTGTTCTGTATATCTCAAAAGTCTGTAACAGGGCACCAAGTAGAAAAAAAACACTTTGAAAACAGAGCCTGAATGAGAGAGTAGGTTAATACAGTAGTGAGTCCGTTCTAATAGCACAATTTTTGTTTTATTGCATTGTACTTCAAAGAGACTTGGACATAATTGGTTTCCATTTTCCTCCTCTTTTGCATGTACAAAATCTGTGCTAAGGATATTCTGCCATGGAAAGTAAATGTATCCTTTCTTGTATCATGTAGAGAAACTATAGGAAAGGTTGCACTAGAAGAAAAGAGTGATATACTGCCAGGGAATACTTAAAATAGAAGGAAGATAAGTGGATTCATGCCTATCAAGCAGTTTAAAAGCAGGAAAAGTGAAAGTAGCAAGTGTAGGAATAGCACAGAAATCTTTGTCGATGTCAATATATAAAAACAAGGTACCAAACTGTTTGGAGTTTCTACTTCTCTCTAATTTTTACATAGTTGTCCCATAAGTTTCTGAGAGTTTCTCTTGAGCCTTGTCCAGTGTCAGCTATGGCATTAGCTAGATTAGTTCACATTCTATACTTTGGACCATAAAGGAAATAAATCCAGTTGGGAGCTGGCCATGAGTGGTGTCCCCCAGGGCTCGGTGTTGGGGCCACTCCTGTTTAACATCTTTACTGATGATCTAGGCGAGGGGATCGAGTGCACCCTCAGTCAGTTTGCAGATGACACCCAGTTGGGTGGGAGTGTTGATGTGCTCGAGGGTAGGGAGGCTCTGCAGAGAGACCTGGACAGGCTGGAGCCATGGGCTGAGGCCAACTGGAGGAGTTTCCATAAGGCCAAATGCCGGGGGCTGCCCTTGGGCCACAACAACCCCCAGCAGCGCTACAGGCTTGGGGAGGAGTGGCTGGAGAGCTGCCAGTCACAGAGGGACCTGGGAGTGCTGATTGACAGCTGGCTGAACAGGAGCCAGCAGTGTGCCCAGGGGGCCAAGAAGGCCAATGTCATCCTGGCTTGTGTCAGCAATAGCGTGGCCAGCAGGGACAGGGAAGGGATCTTACCCTCGTCCTCGGCACTGGTGAGGCCGTCCCTCGATTTCTGTGTTCAGTTTTGGGCCCCTCACTACAAAAAGGACATTGAATGACTTGAGCGTGTCCAGAGAAGGGCAACGGAGCTGGTGCAGGGTCTGGAGCACAGGTCGTACGGGGAGCGGCTGAGGGAACTGGGGGTGTTTAGTCTGGAGAAGAGGAGGCTGAGGGGAGACCTCATAGCCTGAAAGGAGGTTGCAGAGGGATGGGATGAGTCTCTTTAACCAAGTAATAAGTGATAGGACAAGAGGGAATGGCCTCAAGTTGCACCAGGGAAGGTTTAGACTGGATATTAGGAAGTATTTCTTTACAGAAGGGGTTGTTAGGCGTTGGAATGGGCTGCCCAGGGAGGTGGTGGAGTCCCCATCCCTGGAGGTGTTTAAGAGTCAGGTCGACACAGTGCTTAAGGATATGGTGTAGTTGGGAACTGTCAGTGTTAGGTTAATGGTTGGACTGGATGATCGTCAAGGTCTTTTCCAACCTAGATAATTCTGTGATGCTGACTCTATTATTCTGTATTGGTTTCCATGTTTTGTTTAGCACTGACTGCTCAGTCAGCAGTTAATGAAGAACCAAAATCTACCTACTAGACATCAAGTGAAAATTTTGCAATTGAGAAATAAGAATAAATTTGAAAAATAAGAAAAGTGCTGTAAAATAACAATAACAGTAATAACAGGAAACTTCTCGAGCCTGAATTTTACGATGCCATTTTTTTTCAAGGTAGATGCAAAGTTTTAAATCATTCTTTGAAATGCTGTCTTATAGTACTTCTGATATAGTTTAATTGTTGGACTATCTGAAAGTTCATCTATGTAGAAACTTAACTAACTAGCTTGCACTTTATCCACCTTCATGATTTTGTGAATCTCAATTGTATCACCCTCAGTCTTCTCCTCTACAAAATAAAGAACACAAGCCTTTCATCTCTCCTCATAAATCAGCTACTCTGTCTCCTAATTCTCTATACTCTCCTAAAATCCATTATGTCTTTCTGTAGAGAGGCTAGAACTACTCACAATGCTCAAGATATTGCACCAAAAAGGTCTTGCACAGTAGGAAAATGAGAACTGCCTCTCCCTTCCTTTCTTTGAGATGACTAACATAGGCTTCTTTTCAGATTTCCTCTTCCCACCAAGCTGATGATTTCAAGGACTGATCATTCCTATAGCTGTGACTCCCAGGTCTGTGTTCAGCATCATAAAGACAAAGTTTATCATTTTCTTTTCTAGCTGCTTTACGATTATCTGCATTGAACTTCATCTGCCGTGTTTTACCCACTGACTCAGATTTTTTAGACTGCTCTGGAGTCCCTTGTTATTGGTGTAACATTTTCCTCAAAAGGGTATCACATACTAACTTGGGGGTTGCTTGGTCTAGTCAGTCCTCCAGGTCACTGATGAGGATATTTAATAAAACTTGTCCAAACAACTGTCCCTGTAGTATCTCAGTATGGATTTATATCTGTTCTGAAAAGGGGCTAATAAAGCCTGTCCTTTTTTCTCTATCCTTTAATCAGCTTTTATAAAGGAACCTTTCTTCCCATCCTGTGTCAACTCAGTTTCTTTAAAAGGTGAAAAATCTCGTCAGAAATGTTTGAATATAGAAAACTTTCCAGATCTCTATAAGAAAGTTGATGCATATTTAATATAAACAGCTATTGCAAATTCCAGATATTTGAAGAGGGGTTTTGTATATTTTTTGTTCAAAGCTGTAATCTTGGCAAATTTCCTAGAAAACCAAAATAGCAACAAAAGTTTCCAATGTTAAAAACAGTTGCCACAAATAAAAGAAATCCATGGAATTTCATACTTTTATTTGAAATGCACCATATGTCTTCTAATACCTATGCACAATAGGGTGCAAGTTTAATGACTTACTTTTTGTGCTCCTGTTGTAATTAGGTATTAGAGGACATATGGCATGGCAAAGCCCTAGCAGTGAATTTTCTTGTTTTGATGGTTTTCTGCTACAGGCATAACATTATTTCAGTGATGATATTGTTGAGAGAATTAATTCATGTGTTGATTTCTAGCTTTGAAACCTGAAATTCCTTTCAGATTATACATATGTATGGAATCTCAAAACCAAATATGTAACTAGTATCAACAGGTGAATTATCAATAAAAAAAGAGCATAATCAGTTCAAAGAGTATAATTTTAGACACCATAGTGAATGCTGCATTTATTTTGTTTCAAGCTGTAGTCAGAGTTCAGCATTCATTGTTGAAGGAGTGGCTATCTTTCCCTTTGAAAATCTTCTCTTTTCACATGCATGCGTGCTTCCCAAGTGAGCATCCAGCTTCACATCTTTCTTTCCCTGATGTGTAATCTTCAGTTCTCCCTCTCAAGTCCCTGAGTTATGTCACCTTTGGTATCTGCTCTCTTTATTCAGTGAGTCTGACTGAGCTCAGGCATTTTTCATTTTTTATTATAGGAATCTGTGGTCAGCCATTGTCTGGTAGAGAGATGATATAATCCTTTTAAAGAAGAAGGTTTATTTTGCAGATATAAACAATGTATGGATAAGGTATTCAAAAACATAAAAAAAAAAAAGAAATCTCAAGATGAGATAAATACACAAAAAGAACTTGAATAAGTGGTCATACGGTTCTATACATGTTCTTTACTTCTGTAATGTCATTCTTAAATAGTATATGAAATGCTAAAGATGATACATAAGCATATAGTCAGGTTTGGGTGTTGTTTGGGTTTTTTTTACTGCCCAGTATCTGACCACACAACCAAGTGTTTTTTAGTTGCTGCTCAGGCAATATGAATTTGCTGTGTGTTTCAGAGGACATATGGTATCTCAGTAACACATACTGCACCAACCTCCTAAACAGATTAAAACATTCCTTCTTGCATGACAAAAGCTGACACTGTTTCCCTGGCTGGTAATCTAGGGGACATTACTAACATGAAGCAGTAAAAAACTGTATCAACACGTAATATTTCATCAGTACACACAACAGGAACCAATATTGCCAGGAGTCATTTTATCATGAATCTTGTAATAGTTAATTTTTTAACCCACTCATTCTTGAACAGTTAAAATAAATTAGAATCTCAATTTGTGCACATTTTGTGAATATGTCAGTATCTTTTCCAGGGGCACAGAAAAAATGCTCCTAATGCCCCTGAAAATCTCAACATACAGAGAGGAAAGAAGAACCACTGTTTTTTTATTTCTATTTTATCTCATGTTATTTACTACAGTTTAATATCTATGGAAGGAATGATATTTAATTTGGGACTGGCAAGGCTGTGATGAATCAGTGTTACTAATCAATAACATCTTAAAATT
Source organism: Athene cunicularia (assembly GCF_003259725.1). Lineage (NCBI taxonomy): Eukaryota > Metazoa > Chordata > Aves > Strigiformes > Strigidae > Athene > Athene cunicularia. The sequence continues at coordinate 42,506,336 of NW_020799091.1, forward strand.
AAAAAGAAAGCATTAAATTACTTCAAAATGATCATAATCTACAAAAAATATCAAAAGTCAAGAGAGAACAAACATTGAAATCTGTAAAGTATTGTCTCTGCTTCTTTTGATTGACAACACAGTTTCAAGAGTGGCATTAATGTTTGTACCTATCTTTTCAATTTTTCTTTTAGAGTGAATTCTGCAAATAACTATCCTAAGGGGTATGGAAATGTTAGAAAATTTACATTAAAAACTCTATACAAGTGTCCTACATTTGACATCAAATCTGTCAAGTAGAAGTTGTGGAATTGTTAGGTCAGCACTACATTTTTTGACTAAAACAAGATTATCTCATCACACAGAACTTCTTCAAGTCCCTGTTCTTAGAAGTACTTGTGGTTGCTTGCCCCTGTCCCAGTGAGAAGGGGAAGTAGATCACAGTGTATTGAGCCTCCCAAATGAGCCATGAAGATTGATAAAATACAATCTCAAGTAGCTGCTGGCACCTCCCTGTCAAGTTTACTAATGAGTGCTGTGTTACTGCTAGAGTCAACTGTCACATTATCTCCAGGCTAATAAACAGATCCAGTGACAAAAAATACACAAACAAAAAGGACCTGATAGAGGATCTTTCTTTTTAATTCCATGTCCCTAGGACACAGTCAGATTGTTGGCAGAGAAGATTTTCATGTTGTAGAAGGAAGTTTTTCTCTGTTAGCTGGTTTCTACATTTATTTACTTTTAGTTATAAGCAATAGAAACCAGATAAGTAAAAATATTGTGATACTTTGTTTAAAAGTTATATCCAGTGAATATGTAATACTTGAGCATGCCAACTCCAAAACCAATTTTCATGCTTCTTACTGTTCCTTGGTTGTAGGTATGACTAGAAACAGATATGCCAAATCTCAGACCAAAAATCTTAGCTGAGGTATTCCCTGCCCTAAAAAAAAACAAAAACAAAAACAAGCAAAAAAAACCCACAAACAAACAAACAAAAAACAGAAGGGATAGTTATCTACCAAAAGTGTGTCACAGAAAAATTAATTCTTGAAGATTCATATAAGATTTAAGGAATGTCAAGGTACCTGTATAAGCTTAATTCAGCACCCTTGCTGGGGGCCATCAAAATAGTTTGAATATTGGCAATTCCCAAAGTTGTTCTCCTCCTGGTTCCAACTACTAATCAATGGATTTGTGTAACATCAAATATTAGAGGAAAGCAAATTTCTAAACCACTGTTAATGTCACTTGCAAATTGTACAACTCTGGAAATCAGCAGTGTTTATTTTGGAAGTTACTGTATCTCAGAAAACTATCCTATATTTCTTTGGTCATAGTTGTACAATAAAGAAGCTTCAAACTTACCATAGCCTAAGTATGCAATTTCCTAATTAAAAAAAAAAAAAAAAAAAAAAAAAAAAAAAAAAAAAAAAAAAAAAAAAAACCAAAACAAGAAAAAGAGAAGGAAAAGGAAGAACTAATGTACAAAGCCAGAAAACACATCGTGCAAAACTATGAAGAGTGTAGAACATAGTCTTCTTCCTTGTGAACCAGACCCCAGTGGGAGTGAGATGGCTGTTTTGTCAGCTGTGCAGCCATTTCCCATACAACTGAGGGATGCTGCAACTCAGCTGCTGTTTCAGGCTCTGGAGAGAAGCAACCTTTAGTGCTTACAGGCTTTCCTTCTCCATCTTCAATAATGTCCACACACAGTTCTTCTCCTGCTTTGTCTGTGCCAGTCCTTTCCCTCTTTATTCCTATCAAACTCTCCTTCCTTTCTCTACCTCTGCTGTTGTTGCCTCCAGCCTGCCCTTCTCTGGTCCTCATTCTCTGTCTTCTGCATTGATTCAGACCACTTTTGACATTTGGAAATGTTGGTATTTTTGTTAAAGAACCAGTATGGACTTCCATAAAGAAAATTTTAAATGTTCAAGTTAAAAAGACCAGTACTTTTTGTAACATGTACCAGGAGTGGTCACACATTCACTTAAACACTAGAAGTAATGAGGCTTGCTTTGTCCCAGTAAACACCTATTCCTTTCCTATAGATGTATTTACAAATAAGTACTTTTGGGTACGTATCACATGGAATGATGAATTGTCTAAAGACATTCTAGAATTCACAGTGACCAAGAAATAAATGAAGGTTGGTTTCTTTAGGATTTTTTTTCCATTGTCATGAGACTTACTGTAGTGATTGTGTAAGGAAATTAAGTTCTGTCATTTAGTTGCAATTATTTAGTTGCAAGATTTTTAGGTAGAGTTTTATCCTTTTTCAGATTACTTGGACATTTCATGTAATAAAGAAGAGGAATTTGAACAATAAGAGAGTTCACAGAAGGTACCAAAGATGTAAAAGAGGTTTTGTTTCTAGCATCCCTTTATATTTATCACAGGAAGAAAAGGTTAATATAGAAAAATAAATCAAATTCTTATGTCATGAATTATCTCCAGAAAACATAAATGCCATTGAATTCATATCTTACCAATCTGGACAGAAATTTAAAATAAAATTTAAACTTACAACACCATATTTTGTCTAAGTGACACTTTATAAGCAACATTGTTAGCAGAGATGCTTTAGTAAATGCAGATCAGTTCATGAATACTCATGTCCTTAAAACTGGCTCCCTCCCAAATCCAGGGCCTCTTCTCTATAAGAAGCTGAGTGAACTGTATTTGAAAACTACAATGGAATTATGAATGGAATAATGTGATATTTGAGTCATGCATGTATTATAACAACATTGCACATATCCCTATGTACTTGTACTCAGTGCGTCAGGGGAAAACTCTTACACAAGGGCAGAGGTTTACTCTTACAGTTTCTGCAACATTTAAGTGACACTGTTCCTTTAATACTCTCCAAGTGTCTTGTACTTTGTGCTGTAATCACAAATATCAAGGGTGAAATACAGAAAAATTGTGCTGTTTATGATGTCACATACTTGTTCATACTGATTACAGTAAAGGCAAAATTCTTACAGTAGAGATAAGGGAATGCTACTCTACATAGTAATTAATACAGTTTTGTATTTCTGCATCCCTAGATGCTGGAAGTTCAGGCTATTTGTATAGGTTACCTATAGATCTATGGATTTTTCTCAGCTTACTTGCATTTTGCCAGAGGTGTAAGTCAGTTGATGACTGTTATAAACCTTTCTCTGCAAGTCACCACCACACACCTATTCCCAAACAGTAATTCTTTAAAGTAAATTCCTCTCTTGCAACTCTCAGATATCTGTTTAAACAAATAGATCTCAATCCAATTCCTACTAGTCATGTGAGAAAAGAGTTTGTCACTGTAGTTCATTTTACACTGCTTGCTGGAAGTTTCAGCATGGTAAAACTTGGGAAAGAAAAAGTCACCATTTTCTTCCCCCTAAAAACATTGTCCTGAACAGTAGTCAGGCACATTTTGCAACACAGTGGGAAACAGTACCATTGTTCTAGAAACAATTCCAGCACTTCAATTTTCAGCAATTTTATGTTTTTCAAAAAGAGCACATGCGTTACAGCAAATAATTACATATCTACATAAATATACACGAACAGCAAATCAGAGCTTTGTACATTTTCTGTCTGGAGAGCTTGCTTTTGTTTTGTGAAAACCACACATGAAAGCCAGGCTGCTTCTGTAAGTATGATGCCACAACAAATAGTACTGCTGGCTATCTCTGCTTTGTTTTTATGTCCTGCAGAGAGTGGCATCTGTGTGCAAATTAACAACAGATTTGTGTAAGCTAGCTGTGAATGCAATATTTGAGGGGGAAAAAAAAAACAACAACCAAAAAAACTTACATATAATATAATGAATGCAATAATGAAGTAATTTAATTCCATTTCAAAACACTCTTATTACCTTCCAGGTGTATACATTGCTAAAAAATCAAAGTATTAATTACTCATTTCAGGTTTTGTATTTGGGTTTTTAATGGCTAAAGACACCCTTGTTTTGTCCTGCACACAACGTCTTTAGAGCAAAACAGCTGGTACTAAGGACTTGACACACACAGTTATGTTGCGGGGGGGATTTTTCTTTGGACCTGTTCTAATCTGGTCCATAAGATGAACATAAATTAGCATCTGGAGCTCATTTGGTGGCTCCTAGATCACATTCTTTGTGCTAGTTTCATCTGAAAAGGAATACAGTCCATGCACTCTAAAACTGCTCTGCAATACTAACCACAATGTGGAAAGTGGGAACAACTTGGATACTGACTTTAAAAGTGTATTCTTGATCTGAATTAAAACAATTTAGTCACATCCACTAAAGTCAGCTGACTCAAAGCATTGTCTGTCCCCAGACCCAGAAAGAAATTTTCTTCCAGAAATAAGATCATGAATGTGTTCTTCAAAACAACACTGGTAATATTTATACTTGCTTTTTTTTTTTTTTTTTTTTTTTTACCCCTGAAAGGCTAGAAATCCATGTTATTTCCTTCCATAAGGGTGTCTAATTGTAACATGATATCAACTTGTATTAAATGCATAAATGGTCTGTGGAGCAGGAGCTGGGAAGTAGTCCCACTATTGCTCAGTTAATGCCCTACCCATGACATCAGGGAATTCTGTTCCCTCTTCTGCTCAGTAAAAAATGTCGTTGTTCATGTAATGCAGACCTCCGTCTAAAGAACTTGTATCGTCTCTGCCAAGCCTATCATGGCATATAAACTGGAGCAATCAAAAGCTAGGAACCTTATGTGGGATTCAGCTGCCTAAACATTGGTGTCCTTTACTATTTGAAGTGTCTCAGATGGTCCAAGGCACATGAGATCCTCTAGCTGGGGTAACATGGGCATCACAGGAGATCTGCACCCTACTGAAGTGGTAGACAGAGGCCTGATTAGGACACCCCTAGGCACCCAAAGTGACAATAAATATCTGGGAATTATTGTAGCATGGCATGAATTGCCCTCACAGTCTCTCTACGGTCGCACTTGCCTATGAGGGGAATGAGGGAACTAACTCAGAAGAGAGATGTGAGACCCGGATGGCTGAAGTTTGGGAAAGAAATATTCTCCACAGCTTGTCAGAGAGGAGACCCTGCTGGAAGTGGGAATTTCTTGCATACTTTGTGGCACACAATTTTCACTTCAAATTCCCATTGTCTTAGTTGAGCACTTTCACCCCTGAGCTATTAAAATAATAGCACCAAATCCACTGGCTACATTTTCAAAAGAACACGAGACAGCAACTCTTGCTGTGGTTTTGGTAGAGACTGATCTTTGCCTGTTAAAAATGTCCACTGATGTATGCCCTTTAGAGAAGACACAGAGAAAAAAAATCAGTTTCTTGATCCCAACAAAACTTAATATGAAACAGATACAAGACAGCCTATCCTGTCAAAAGAGAGGCAGCCAGAACCAGAACTGGAAGCTCTAGCACATCTCTCCTGCTGAAGTCTGAGGCACTAAAGTACTTCTTCAAGACTCTTAAGAGTTAAGTAGCAGGCAGGTGTGAGCAGAACCAGGGAAGTCAAGGTTTCTGTCTGAGCTGACTAGCTTTCCCATACTTGCCTTTTCTAGGTTTCCAAAATAAATCACTCCTCATTTACTGCCTGTAACACCAGGGGTGTATATGCAGGAATGTGCCCATCAGGCAAAACATGGCTCCAAAACCCCCTGTTTACTAAGCCTCCTACCCCCAGTGTTTTAACTTTATACATCATCCTGAATTTTACTTACTCACCTATTCTGTTATGTTTCCTAACTCTCTGCTCTTCCTAGATACCTGCTCTTGTTATTTTCCCCTTCATGATTAGCTGTGAAATAACGATTTAGATGGGAGTTCTTTTTGAAAGTGCACCTTCTGTTTAAAATATCTGAGCCTTTGATAATTATTAATGCACACACAGCAACAGAGGGATGCTTTATTCACAATGCCATGGTACAGCTATTAATGATACTCAGAGGACTGAAAATTACCATTTCGGATATGTCCAGAGCAGTAAACTGGTAAACAAGCCTGCAGTTAGTGCTATGGATGGTTTGAATCAACAAGGGTGAAAAGATTTGGTTACTCTGTGTATTAGTGTTAATAGGAATAGATTATAGAGGAATATTTGTGATGTGACCTTCTGTGCACTAATTGAAATAGTATTCAGAGTCAGCAGTGGAGTAATCAAGTTAAACACTGAATCATAAATCATCATGAAAAGTGCTGTCACAACTTAGCCATTAATGCCCTGTATTGCTGGGTAGCCTTACGAAAATATCTGCTATGCCGATCTTTAGGTTAATAGGAACAGAAATGGCATTTAAAGACTATTTGGATCAAATCTGCTCTAAGGTTGAAAGTGTTACTCTGTTAATTTACTGGTAATTTGAAGTGATGTAGTTAGGGTTAGAAGCAACACAGCTGAGCCCCATATAGCCAAACAAAGCATGGTAGGAATTTGTCTAATATTTATTTAATTGCTATAAAATGCAATACTGACACAACTTTAATATGCATATGTGTACCTTCCTTTTGTCCATCAGTCAGCATTTGCTATGGAGGTCAAAATTAAAACACATTAAAAAATAGCTTCGCAATATGGTTATGCTGCTAAAGTAGTTCATGAAGAGACTTCTATGTATTTTATACATAGATGGTAAAATATTATTTTATTGTTATTATGAAAGCTGAGGGATTTTTAACAAAGGGTTTTTAGAAAACAAAGTACTTTGTGTTATTTTTAAAATGTAGAGTTATTTTTAATCTTGTATTTGCAAGAGGGAGAAATAAAGATTACTCTCCTGAATCAGAGATAAATGGGGTTTCCAAAGGCAGTAAATTTCTTTAGAGTAATTTTGTGATTCAGGTTTGATCAAAATAATAAACGTAAGAAATACCACCGCTGGAATGATGTATACTTTTTCTAATAAAGACCTATGTCTCAACACTGGCAAAGCTTGTGCTAATTTGATTCGTTACTCATCAGATTACTTAGACAACTAGATGTATAATGTTTGGGGGGGCATCTATTTATCATGATTTGCTTCAAATATTGTTAATTAACATTAACATAAATTACACCAGGCATCTGGTACAAAGAAACTCTTTTTAAACAACAAGCAAAGCCAGTCTTTTAAAAAATTTCACAGATTCTTACTGCATAAAAATGTATAGTCAAATAAGCATGAAAATGTACATTCATATGTGTCAAATGCAGCTATGGCATTAAAACCTGGAAGTAACAATGGCTTATACACAACTTTTTTCATAAAAAATCAACAAGTACAGTTTTCTTTAAAATTTATCTATTCACGAACAATAAAGTATGGAGAAAAAAATAATAGTGGATTGTAAAATGAACCCAAGTGTTTGCCTAACTCCTGTTCATTTTCCTACTTTTATTTTTTATTGGCGTGTTCTTATGATGATCTCCACATTAGTGAGATTAAATTCTGTTCTGTAGTTTACTGTTGTAAATTAGATTAATGTTATCCTGGAATTTCCCTAAGTAAACTGACAGCAATATTTAGCCATAAAGTCCTATGAGTTTGTCTTCTTAGTGATAAGTGATAGATAAAAAAAAAAAAAAAAAGACCTTAATAAGAGAGATACCAATGAATAAAGACATACAATGTATTTCAAAACACAAAATGACTGGAAACAACTGCTAAATAAAACTGCCATGCAATCTATCTGAGTTTGCAAGGACCTGACATTATTTTATGTTCAGCTCAAGATTTCCAAAACTGTTTTACTCTGAAGTGCTGAACGCTGTTGGAATTTGGAATATTTTCAACATGTGCTTGTGAATTTTCATTCTCTTCTCAGATCCCATGTACAGTAAAATAACAGATAGATACAGTGTGGGATTTACTTCATGTAACTTTAGCTAACTGCCAGGGATCTAACCCAAGCTCTGAAGTCAGTGATGAGAAACAGTCACTTCTAGGAAAAGATTCATTCACTTTTACCTTAGGATGAGCCTAGCTGCCCTACCAAAGTGCCTAAATCTACCACAGATGGTCACATAGGCTAGACCTATCTGTCCTAAGATGCTGAATTTGTCACCCAGGACAGCTGGAGCATGACAGGATTGCTTTAGCATGGAAATCTAATATAATTTGAGGGAGGATACCCCAAATGTTTGCATGTGCCTGGGACAAGAGTTGTGATAGAGACATGATGATCTGCAGGAATGGCAGCTGGAAGTGAAGGACATAGAACCTGGCATGTTACATGATGTTAGACTCCTCTGAGTAAGCAACTAAATCATACCCCTACTTGGGTGTGATGGATTCCACCCATAAATTTGAAGCAGGTTTCATGCAAATAGGTGTGACTGAGTACTACTTGGAGAATGATATTAACTTAAAATTGGTAGGAGAGTAAAACTCTTTCTACGAAGAAAGCAATTAAATTTAGGTAAACTAGGTTATTAACTGTTTCACAAGTCAAAGATAAATCTTAAATTGCCCAAAATTATAAGCTAAGAGAAATTAACTTGTATTATTTCACCACATTTTGCTTGGATTTACTCTGTTCTTTCAAAGGTAATTTTCAACACATCATCTATTTTAGCACCTGGCCATGTCATGTAAAAAAAAAGAAATGTTTATGTTTTGCACCATTTAATATGAAATCTTCCAGAATTTGCCTCACAAGTGTTTATGAAATTTTCCAGGGCTTTGTCTAAAAAGCCAAACAGCTGTTCTCAATTTGTATACATTGTAAGCCTAAATAAAATTACCAAAAAAGAGCTTCTTCCCTCATAGAAATTAAATTTCAAAATACTAGCTGAATCTCTTAATATTTCCAATATTTATTTATTTAGTAACACAAGACTTTATTTCAAGACTAAATTTTGATGACAAAAAATAAATTAAAAGCTCACTAAAATCTATTCCTTAGTATAACCTTGTTGCAGAGAAGTACAATACTTACTTTATGATAATAGCTCTGGTGGACAATGAGAAATCGATGTTTGGAATAATTTTGCAGGTCCCAGCAACAGAAACACACCCCTTCATCCTGAAAGTCAGCTCAGCTGGCAAGTGAAACAAGACAGAATTACCACAACATAAACTTCAAGGTAAACGATCCTCTGTGGTCTTGACTGATCTTAAAGTTATTCTGCAAGAATATTTTTGTTTCAGGATATGATCCCTTCCACCCAGAAAGTAATTTCTAGGCCCCTTACCATCTGGGTGATACTAACAACCTATACCTGATAAAATACAATATAATTTTTTTATAACTTTAAGTAATAGGAGATTCCAAGCAATTTATTTCACAGAGTTTTATGAGAAATTACAATTTATTACCTTTTCTGGATATGTTCATATTTAGCTGTTATTGCCAAATTCAGCCTCAGTATAAAAGGGTATAATTCTCTTGAAGTCAGTGATGGTATATCAGTGCTGTATATTCCCTAGCTGGACAATGAAGCTGTAAATAACCAAATACATCAAAAATAAAAATTGATTACTCTATTTTATAGTCTCTTAGAGTGAATAACTTTATGATTTAAAGCCGTGTCATAATAAAACCATGCTGGGAGGAAATCAGAGAGAGAATGCAACATAATGGGCCAAATCTAGTTTTCAGCCAGAATAATTACATTAAATTCCACAGAATTGTGCTCATTTGAGCATTTATTTTGTTTTAAAATCAAGGGAGAAATATACTACTGGTTTGCTTTCTTGTTTGCCGATAAAATGGTATTTAGTAAATTCAATCTTATTCTGTATATGCTTTAAATTTAAACTTCATTCCTAATCAAAATTGATTAATAAAAAGAACAATTTATAACAATAAGCAACATATTTTGCACATTTTGAGTACTTGTAACAATCAGTAGATTAGAAGCTCAGACTTGCTCTAGGAACACTTTAAAATAATTTGATCTGTTGGCCAGAGAGGAACCATAGACAGAAGAAGCAAGTTGCATTTCCAGACTAACTGGCAGATCTTCAGAGGTACGGAAGGTGATCTGCCATCTACTAAAGCTGTTTGTGATCCCTAAGTGCCCATGGTGGCTTTTTATTGTTTAATTGCTATATTTGATGGATATTATTTTTACTACTGTTCTCGTATTCTGACTGTGCAACCTTTTTATGTATTCATTATTGTGTTCATTGTATTTAATAATATTCACAGTCCTTGTGTTTGCCTACTACTCCATTGCCTGCACAACCTGTACCACAAGGTAGGTTGGGTAGAACAAGAGCTAATGCCTCACAAAGACTTTGAAAATTCTTCTGAATTATTCACACAGTTCTAACTGAAAATCATTCTTATATATTTATGCATAGACACAAGTGTGTGTGTTTCTAAATAAATAAAAGAAATAAAAAGTCAATGCAGTATAGATTACACAGTGTAACTCAATGTTCTTTTTTGCTATAATCTTATATAAATCCAGCTTGCACAAATTTAGGACGTGTTTTTAAATTTATATATAGAAATGTAAATCATGTATTATTATGCATACACAAATTACATTTTTCACACAGTGTGCAGTTTACCTCAGCTGATGCTGAAAAATATGAATTTCATTCTAGGTATTGATAAAGTAATGGAGGGAAAAGACATATATGTTCATTTAAATTGTTAAAGCAGATTTTTTTTTTTTTTTTTTTTTTTTTTTTTTTTAGTTAGGTCTGAATTAAAAATCTACTGTAGTGACCCTGTCTCGCACAGTATAATTCCCTAAAACTTCTAAGTCACTCAATGATAAGAGGCTGATCTAAATGCTTCCACTGCATTAATCAAATACCAGGTCTAATTAAAAGAGCCATGCACAAAGCTTTTTCAAAATGTTGCTCAGGTATTGCAATAATTTCTGATCACCCAAGCCTGGAAGACAAATAATTAGAGCTGCCAGAGCATTCTGATGAGTGATGTCAGCATCTCCAAGTGACCTTCCCTCCACTAATTAATTTTCATCTTAAGAAAAGAGACCCTGTTGTTGCACATTATTAATTGAGTTCACTAAAAGATGCGCCTGATTAATTTTTGTTGATAATACTTGTCATTCTATTCAGCGGCTGTAATCATTCTATTGGGTTTTATTTTTTTAAGTTGATCTAGGTCTTTTACAATGTGACTGATACAGTATCTTCCATACAGAATACTGTGCGTAAGGGCATAGTCTATAATGTGAGCTTTCATTGTTGCTCATAGTTTAGGTCAACTAGAACTTCGATGTCTAGTTTACTAACTTATTTTCAGCTGACTTGATATAAATTTTGCCCTGCTACCTCCTAGAACTTCCTTCAGTTTCCCAGTTTAAGGGATTCTCACTTTTTTTCCACATACTCCTATCTCTTACTTGTCTTTGATTTTTCTGTCAGCCAAAGAGTACTGTGTGACTGGCTCAGAAAAATTACCCATGACCCTAAAAACACTGGTAGATGGTCCAGGACAAAAGCCATGGTCAGAAGGATGACAGCTAATAGAGCCAGAGCACATGGCTGAGCCTTGTTCACAATGAATCATCAAAATCACTAGTTTGAGCTAATCCAAGCAGAGTTCTCCCAAACAATGATCATGTCTATTTTGTGAGAGTGGGATCACTTCAGTACAAACATAGTCACTCTGAGGTTTTGGTATGGTGTAGGAAGAGGGAAGACCTGCATTGCCGCAGGGATAGGAGTCATGATCCAACATCAGGGTCAGTTTCATTTATTAATTTAGAAGTGGCTACAAAAGCAACAATGGACAGACTCTGTCAAAATAACCGAATAACAAAGCTACAGATGCATAACCAGGTCTTCAATTTCCTCATCTCAATGGCATTGCCTAGTTTAAAATTTGGATCTCTTAAACTCTCCTCTGAAACTCATCTAGTTTGTACAGTTAAGTGTTTGTAGGACCAGGGAGAGATGAACACAAGGACAACTTGCAATTAACAAGTTTCTTTCCCTTCCTTAGGTCATACTTCAAAGTTTCATATCATTTTGTACAGCCCAGTCCTATGCAGTTCTCTATGCAAAGAGACCCATGCACTTGAACATGTTGGGGATCTTAAGTGCTCATGAATCCCATGCCTATAATGAACACAGCTGAGCATAATGATGTGTAATAATATGCAATACATTACCAAGGATTTTTCAGGAGGTGAGACCGATTTCCTGTTAAATGGTCTTAAAATGTATAGGCAAGGTAAGCCATGAAAATATACATATTTCTCCCGACTTTGAAGAGTATTTTAATCATGTTTTAATCAAGATAGCCATGATTACCAATTTATCAAATATCAATTTAACAACAAAGATTATGGAAATTTTCCCCAAGCTAGTGAACAAAATATGATTAAAAGAGTTCTTCAGAGCACTGTGATGAAAATATGCATTAGTCTATTCTTCAGCTATGTTCTAGCACATGAAGAGATCAACATATTGTAAAAGCAGTAGGCTATATAGATAGAAAGGAAAATAAAAAGAAAAGAGAGTTATAAATTGCAGTAAAAATAATTATTTCACAATAGATTTGAAGGTCTCTTTTCTTATACATTCAAACCTGGATTGCATTTTCTGCACCTCAGACTGTGATGAAAGCAACACTGTACCTTTATTTATCTTTGCAAACATTCTTTATTGAGCAGTCTGGTTCCAAAGTTTGATTGATAGGTAGGTAATAAAATTATCTGAATGTTAAGAGTTGTTTGCTACCTTGGAAATTTTTAAGTCCCCAAGTATGCACTTAAAAACTAGTACTGAATTTTAAATCTGTGATTCCTAAAATCTCCTCCAAAAAGATGTGTTGGTTTCTGCACTTTCCTTTTGTCCCTCAAAAGCACTGTTCCTACATCTGCAATAGCAGCTTTGATTTTCCATTAAAGATATTGATACATAAGCAGACATTAGAAGAGAGCTATTGGATTCATCTCATTTCCTTTGTTTTTTCTTTCTTTGGTTAGACACACAAACACAGATCATAACCATTAGATCCCTTTTGCTACATCAAATCACTTTTCATTTATTTAGGTTTCCTTTGATACTTTCTTCAAACAGATTCACAAAACACTTAAAACAAACAAGCATCTTAACATAACTAAGCTATTTGCCCCAAGACCTGGAAGGAAGATGGGGAAAAAATGTTTTGTGGTTTGTATTCTTAAATACTTTGGATACTGCCAGAATGAGGAGAGGATCATACACAGAGAAGACAGCTTTACAGAAAAGATTAAAAATACCCTTCAAGTACTAAAAATTACCTAATATATTAAATATTTCTCTGATGTTTAAAAAGGGTAAATACATTTTTAAAAAGGCATTTATTTTAAAATATTTGTCTTCATAATACACATATCTGATGGTACGATCACCAGAACGAAGTAATGGATTCAAGCATCCCCAGATTCATCCTGAAGTGAACACACCCACACCCACACCCACACACCCACACCCTCACCCTCTAGCTTATTCAACAACCTGTGGAAAAATAGATGTCTTCCTGAGCATCTCAAAGAGGTAGTGCTCCCCCTGTGATAAATACTGAGTGTGTATGAAACAAAGAAAGAATCTGGCAAAATACAACTACACATAAGCAATAGACTTACCTAGGTAATATGTTTTCCCTCTGTTCCAATGTCTTCAGACCAATGCTAACGTTAACATTAAAGTTATGCCAAATTAAGTCCAACTGTTGCAGGAAAGACTGTGGTTTCCTTTTCCTTCTTTTTCTATCCCTGGATAACCAAGTGACTGCAGGAAGAGTTAATTCACTCTGTGGTGATCCAGTGGAAAACACTCTGAAAAATATAAAATTTTCAGAAATATAGTTTTCTGTCCTCTCAGCCTGCTGAATTAATTCACCCTGCGGATACAGCCGTTTTATTCATTTAAATGAAAAAGAAGCCCATGGCATGGCCAGGGTCAAGGAAAAATGGCTGCCCCTTTCAGAAGCAGCTTGACATTGCATTAGCTTACTCACAACAAAAGATCACATACTTGTTTTAATGTCTACCTATGTACACTCCCTTTCCCCCCTGGACTCCCTAGCTGGGAAATTTTGAACTCCACTCCCAGCTCCAAGAGAAATAGTTGCCTGGTATTTTTGTGAAGAGCTCTCTGGAGTGAAAATCAGCTCCCAGCTGCAGACACCTCAATTAGGTATCTACACATGACCTAAGTGTCAAAGTTCCCACTATAGTCAGTGGAGGACAAGGATTTATTTATTTCCTTCAACAGAGGTGCTTGGGGACACCATACAAAGCTCAGGACCACTGCTTGGGATTGGCACATGTGGCATAGAAACCATACACTTATGGAGAGACAGCCAAGGACTGGCGAAATATCTTGAGGTCTCTCAAATGGCATTAGATACTGCTGTAGAGGCAATTGACTGTAGTGACAGTTTGACTGCCTATACTAGGAGCTCAGACACCTCACTCCTGTTTAGCTACATTTAGCTATCAAGTTGTGAGCTGAATTCAACCCCTTCCTTTGCCAGCTCTAAACTATCAGCTTTCTCCAAAACCGTTTTTCTCTTCAAACACTTTTTTTTTTTTTTCAAAACTCACTTTCTATGCCACATTCTCTAATCAAAATGCCAGGTTAACATAATGTAAGCAAGTCATATAATGCTGCCGCCACCTAGCTCAATTTTTATATTTTACACCTTGGGAAATGCTGGGTACAAGCCTCCTCTGAGTTACTGCTAGTTCTTCTTTGCTGTTTCTCACCGTCTTTAGCTACAGTACTACATCTCGCTTCTATCATCAAACCAGCTATTAGCTATTTTTGTCTTTTACAACTGTTAGCCAGTTGAGAGAATTTCAGTAGATACTATCCTGCTGCAGTTATTTCATTTTAATAATCAGAAAACCTGCCACTGTGGAGTTAAAGTGATGTATAAGAAATTTACCCAAATTCCCTCACAACCAGGTAGCCCAATACACTGATCTTTCCTTCCTGTTTCCCCAGAATTAAATCTGGAGGGTAAATACCAGCAATCTGGTTTGAGGGACTTAAAGGAACTACAGCCTCATTAGCTTAAAGACACCATTTGTCAGCTGAGATGTACACTTTCTCACTCCTGTACAAAGTGACATGAATCAGTTGAAGCCACTGCACCTCACATTTACTTCCCGCTGAGAGGGACCCAGAGTCCCTCCATGCAATTCCACTTGAATTAAATGACAGAAAAAACATCTTTACAAAGTATGGAAAGGCCTGAAAAAATCAAGAGAAGTTCAATCTCTCCTACTATGCTTTGCCAGTATACTTCTAGTCTTGTAAAATGGGCAGTTTTCATTTCACTATCCTAAAGAATGGTCTATCTAATCTGCATATCAGTATGAGTCCTCACTACTGGACTCCTAGATGTTTGGAGACATTGGCAGTTTCAATCAAATATGATTTGATAAACTCCTAGACTTTACATTCAGGTGGGAAACAATCAGTATTAGTGCCTGCATTCAGGTTAAATTTATGAGAGGAAATTATCTCCATTAAACACTAGGGACCCCACATTGGAGACAGCTGTAAGGACTGCTTCAACCACAAGACAAGCAGCTCCCAAGTTGCTGGATCCCAGAATATCCAGCCAGGAGCCATAGGTCTGCAGAAGCCTCATTTCACAGGGTTTGTCCAGACTTCGGCTGTGGAGACTTTTAACGCCACACCTCAGCTGCCGTATTTGTGCTGTCTCTCTGACTGTGGTGGGATTGTTCACATCCTCAGATGGGTGAGGCCAGCAGGGTTTGGCTTACTCGTGATTGGTTTTGTTTTGCGTGACTGAAAGAACAACTTCAGGTCATCATATGCTGACTATCACAGATATGCATCAAGTGATGACTTTTGCCTGAAGCTGACCTGAGCTGATTGAAACCATGAGTTATGGATGAGAGACTTTGCTGTCTATTACAGATCCCCTGAGTCTTCTAGTCCTTCATATAGTCTCCAACATTAGCACTAGGCCAATGACACACAATGATAAAGTTTTATTGCTATTGAAGACTTTTCCAATTTAGAGTATTCTCAGAGTCATCTTCATGTGTAGCTTTATGCCAGCTATGCACGTACACACTGTATATGTGTAATTGTTTTGGATGATATAAACTTCCATCAGAAAGAAGATAAGCTGAAATTACCAAATGTGTTTTCATCAATGACCTCCTATTAGGCTCAAGAGTCACTGGGTTAAATGTCAATGATCTGATATCTACCCTGTAGCAAAGCAATCTCTTTATTCACAAAATATCTACTATTATACCAAGTACAAATCAGAGCAACTGTTTTCCCATTTATGAGATTTATACAGCCATTTAAAGAAATTTTTCTTGTGAAACCACTGATAATATCATCTCAATAGTAAAGTGAATGGTTTGAATCAAATTTCCTCCAAGCTAGGCACAAGTTTTGTGTGTCAGCAGGAACTTTCAGAACATGCTGGCTTATAGAAATAAAGATAGATATAGGCATATTAAACCTGTCTTTTTCCAAAACATGATTCAAACCTCCTATCAAGGTTTCAGGTTACCTTGGAGGAGGGAGAATAAAAACTAACACCAACACACCACCCCTCAATACACACACATATAAAACCAAATACAGTTAAAAAAAAAAAAACAAACCCACAAAAAAATCCTAAAAAGCTAAAGCAGTCCCAGCAGAACTGAGGAAGGACTTTGTAATACCTCTGTCCAGTTATCTTTTTTCCAGAACTATTCTTACAAGGTCCTGAAGACAATAGACAAGGCCAGACCTCCCAGCAGATTGTAAAATAGTTTGACTGGCCAGCTGATGATTCCCACTCCATCTAGAGCTGGTTCCCTTCCTCCTGCTGATCACTGCCCCACAGCTATGAGACTCCTGCTGCTCATTACTTCTACCCTCCTATTTAGAAATAGAAAAATGTGCCCTGTCAGTGGCCTTTTGCACTTCTGCCTTTGCTTGCCTTCCAGCCGCGGTATGCGCAGTGGTCTTTCTGACCCCTACCCTTTTTCTGTTTTCTTTCACCTCTCTCTCAAAGATGTTATGAGAAACAGAGAGCACAACATGTGTCCGACATCCTGAACTGCCTCTGCTCCTCTACCTTTAAGGATCACATTGTCAAGTCAACAATGGCTCTGCTGGCTTCTCTTTTGCTCCCTGGGATACAGCTCCATTTGAATTTCTTGCATTCATGAGCTTACTATTACTTGCTCTCCAAAGTTCATCATACAAAACTCTTCCTATTCTCACTCTGGGAGATATTAATCTTTTTTCCCAGAGTAAGAGAGTTCACCCATTACCATATAATGTGGTCCCTCTCCTGGGCACAATAAATAAATATTCCCAACATTTATTTTAAAGACAACAATACAAATATGTTAGAGCAGAGTCAACTACACTCCACAGCAGTCTCATTATGATATCAGAGTGGAGATGGAAAAAGAAAGTAGGGAGAAAGAATGTTAAAAAAAACCCTGGATATTAATAATTAAAGGTCCCAGAAAAGTCCCTTGTGCCATATAATGCTTTGTCAGTCATCATGTTGTAATCATAAGCATGAGGAACAAGCTTGTCTACACAAACTGAGATTACAGACTGAGAAGACAAGGACTTTAATTAGTGCAGTTCTAAATTTTAACTATTGCCCTTATAATAATAGAAGGATTCTATCTATCTGATATAAAAACATATCTCTTCCTCCACCCCTTTTCCTTCTATGCAGCACCCTGAGTGCTCACAGTGTTGGGTTTTTTTCCAGTTTCATTTTCCAATTGATTTCCATTTGTTTCATTTTCTCTTGACATATCAGAAATCATCAATCACATAATTAAAAAAGAGCTGCAAAATCATGATTAATTACTATCTAGAGCAAAGGAATGTGAAACCTCCACAACAATTGAATATGTTCTGTGAAGGGCTGAATATCTCTCCAAGAAACCAGCGTAACTGGTCACACCAGTTTCACTCACTTGGGAAGCAGTATTTAGAGGGCTATTTTTCGTATGATAAATTTTACTTCAGAGTTGCAAAGAGAAATTATCAAAAGTCAGGAAATTAATCCTTTAAAAAGTCATTCTTTCTTTTGGCATCTTGATTTTACTGAGTCTTTTATTACACAGTTGCACAGTATATTTCCATAAGAAAAATTACCACATTTGTTCTGCAAGATGGACAATTCTCTATGAGACAGCTGTTCTGTGTTTCCTGCTAGCCTCATATTTCAGAATAGAGTCCTATGTTTCATCGACCAAGCAACATCCAAGCCCCACCTCGAACTAAGCAATTTTTTTCCTTGTTAGGATTTGGTTTTATGGACACTTCTAAAAGGTGTCAGAAACCCTCACAAACATTAATGGATGCATCCAACACTTTGGAGGACAGGAATGCAATCTTCATTTTCAATTGTTTGCTCCATGGAAACACAATGTCTGCTTTATTTCAAATGGTCTTTTTGATGGCAAGTGCAAGGAAGAGCCTTCACAATACTGTGGCTACACTCTTCACATCTGCACATTTTTCAGTAGTCAAAGATATAGCAGAACTTACAGACCTCCCCAGATACCACACGTGTTTACAATTATGAACATAGGATTTGTAGTAAATGAGAGATCTGCTGTTAAAAATCCAGTGCATAAACAAGAAATATGTTTTGAAGGTCCTAAAAAGACACAAAACGTGACTTATTCTTTTCTAAATGTCAACTCTTCTTAATCACTTACTGACATAAGATATCAGTTCACAGAAAGTGTAAGATTGTATCTTAGGTAAAGTATTAAAGTATTATACTAATGTATAAATAAAAAAAATCACTGTCTGGGTTTTTAAAGCTATCTGAACTTTCTCTGCTCTGACATCCCAGACAAACTCACTTCTGGGTGAAAGACAGTCCAACAAATTCAAGCCTGGTATAATAATAAACTGAAAATTGTAACATAGAATTGGACAAAGACGAAACATGGAAACAATAGGATTTTCTAGAGTAAAGCATGGTTTTAATGATGTCCATAAATAATAACTTCGTCCAGGGAAAATTAGAGACTTCTGTAAGGCATTTAATCTCCACAGAAGTATGTGAAAATGTCCTCTGAACAGACTAACAAAGTTCATCCAGATACATAGGTCCAGATACATTAAAATACAAGATCTCCAGAACTGAACTAAGTGGCACAGCCAGGACATAATGAATCTTGCCTCATCCCACAGTCCACGATGGTGCATTAATTAGCATTTTCAGTCCACTGCCCATGGTTATGCTGTTAATTTTACAGGCTTTTGAGTAACTCCTCTGCATCAGTTGTAGATGGTAATGTATCTTCTGGAGAGAGAGAGAGTTAAAAACACTTCTGTAACCCAAAGTTTGCAGGACAACCCAGTGCTCCCAGCTCAGAAGACAAGTTATCTTTTTTTTTTCTTTTACAAAAACTGGATATGAAAATCACAGAACTAAAAGTACTGCAGCCATGCCAACATTGATATTCAGTTCTTTTGAAGACACTTTTGTAGCTTGGAGAAACAAAAGGAACACCTATTACAAACGTGAAAGGTAGTAAACACATGGAACCTCCCAGGGGAAGAGATGGTGATGACAGAGGGAAAGCAGTGGAAGGGTGTTTGAGCAGCATGTTAAAAAGCTTTGATATAGTTCCAGATATCCAATTCCATAATGCAGTGTCAATTTCTATATTGCCACATTAGCAGACAGGTACAAAATAGGTAACTGAACTCAATTCCTCAGTTATCTGCACTGTCACTGGGACCACTCTTTTAAACGCAACTTACATTTAGTATGTAAAACATTGCTCTTAAACATTCCCTAAGTAAAGCAGCTTTAAATCTATTGCTACTACCTGAGTAGTGATGTTCAAACCCACAAAATTATCTGTATGCTAAATATCATACAATCATCTATAGCTCATTGTCATCAAGACTAGTTTTATCAGATCTGAAGTAACCAATTTGGAAATGTCATTTTACATAGTCATCATATTCTGCTCCAGAAAAATCTCATTAAGCTTTAAGGGTTTGCCATACTGGTTCCATCTTATATTTGTATTTCTTCCATAGCACAAAAGCCACTTTGGTTGATTCCTTGTTTGCAAACAGAAAGTGGCAATATTTCTCACTGTTTGAGTTTTTCATTTTTTGAACAACTAAAAAAAAAACAACAAACAAACAAACAAAAAAAAAAAAAGCAAAAAAACTTCAACACAAATAACTAGCTTCCTGAAAACATGGTATATTAGTTTTCTTACAGCTCTACTATAGACATAAATAATAGAAGAGATCCATATATCATTAAATTGTGCTTTTTCTCAAGTTTCATTATGTTTTCTATTCACAAGCATATTTTTAAGGTAATACTAATATTCAATGCCAGGTACTTAATTCAAAATTTTTAGAAGCTGTCCTTAAAGAACGGTGACTTTTAATGTCTTCTGTACATTTCTAATTGTGACCCAAATGATTGTATAAATTAAATTACTTAATTTCATTTATATAATGACCTCTACTATTTGCTAGTTATTCATTTACAGTAACACTGTAGGATATTGTATTAGCCTACTAATATGATATTCCTTTTTTTTTTTTCACTTTTGTGGACTGCATTAAAATCTTCCTGTAAAGGGTAGAGTGTGATTACAGTTACAGTATTGTAAATGCAGGGCAATCATTTGAGTGACATTGAAGTTTAACTATTTAGCTGAGTACCCAATATGGTTGTAAGAAAAAAAAAGCCCAATTACAATAATAAGAAATACAATATAAGTAAAACATGGCAGGAGCTGAGACAAGCCCAGCTGCTTAGAACTCATTTCTCTTTTCCCCATGTAATCTGATCATTAGAAAAATCAGAGAGTCAGTGCCATAATTTTATCCCATCTCACACATCAACTCTCTGATTAAAACATATATATGGGCTTTGGCATCTGACTCAAGTCTATTCTTGCACTGTCATAGAGGGAACACAGGCACCATGGGGGTGAATATACAAGAGAGAATGGGAAATGACATGATCCATCAATACAGGGGAGTGGGGCAAAGATGTATAGCCTAAAATGAAAGGGTCACAGTAACTCCAAAAGTCCTATGTGGATCTATGCAATGAGAGACACCCTATATGCCATTTACTAGGGCGGCATTTGAAAGAATACACTGCACAGGGTTCCTCATTATTCATTAGAGCTGAATCCCCATTCATTCTCCTTTATATGCCATCCTGAATCTGCCCTACAGAGTCTTTTACAGGGAAATAACAATAAACTCTCTTATCAACAGCTTGTTGTAGCAGATACAATACATGGGGTACTGAGATCAAAAAGAGCATGAAAAGCATTTCTGCCAACATCGTACAAAATATTGAACATCTGCTATATCTGGGATCCTGGGAGTTGTAATTATAATTTTTGAAATCTGCACACAAGAGTTATAAATATTAGAACTGTAGCCTGTGAAAGCCATGAAATATTTAAGTTGTTTGGCAGGCTTAAGAAAAACTCATAAACTTAATTTAAGCAGCCAAACACTGTATTTTTACAGATTTTACATCTTTCATGTCATTAGTCATATAAATTAAAGCAACCATGGAGCAGCACAGAAGTTGCAATGGCAAGTCCTGTGGGTAAAAAAAAAGGTCAGCTTGAGATTTAAGACTTTCACCAACACTTCACCTTTCCACTTACCCTGTATTTCAATTCTTGTATTGAATTTGTCATAGGTATTTTTAACACATCCATTATCTTATTGTCTATTAAGTGTCAATAGTGTGCTTGATGCTGTACACATGTATAAAAACAGTGGGCCAGATTCATCAGCTATTTGGCACAAGTCTAGCAGTGCAAAATAGTCCTTAACCCACCCTATTTAACCTGTCTGCTGAGGTCCATGGATCCTCAGAGTCTTGCCCACCTTTCCTGCTCTAAAGAAGCAGGAGACAAGGCAAGTATACTGCATCCAAATGGTGATCTAACCTTGAGGCAAGGCAGGTAGCTTACACAGATCAGTGATGAAAGGTATTGAGGCAGAAGCCTAGATAGCTTGGCAGGAGACAAGATAAAGGTACTGCCACACCTAAAAAGGTATCATGAACCAAAACAATATGATATCAGAGGGGGAGGAGTAGTAAGAGTAGTGAGAAACAATAAGTTATGCATGGGGGCTTTTCAGTTTGTTACAATCTTTTAAACTTGTTCAGACGCATCAGAAATGTGTTGGATGAAGACGAGTAACAAAATAACCGAGTTTAGAATAGTAAATGCAACAGCCAAATTCACAGAAGCTAAAGTATGAAAAGACCCAAAGGCAAATTCTCATTTGTACAGTGTCTGCTCCACCTGTTAGATAGCCATATGCTACTACTGAAAACATAGCTCTGCAAAAAAGTTTCAGGGATCGCCAACTGTGCCACCAAAAGTGAAGCAAGAAGTTAACTTGAAAAGAAATAAAGTAAAGAATGTAAGGACAAGGGCCCAAATTTTGCTTTTCATAAATCCAGTATTCAGCAGACAACACCACTCTGGACAAGGAGCTCATCTGACATCAGAGATGTTGCAGTGGATTAGTGTAGGGGAAACAAAGAGAATGTGCCTCAGGGGGCACAAATGCATACAACATATTCACAGAAATTCTCCTTTGAACTACTGAACTGTGAGTAAACAGACAAACACATCCCCACCCTTGACTTATCTAATAAAACATGTATCTAAGTGCCAGATGCCATGAGACTACGAGATGTTAGAGTAGATATTAGTTAATTTAATGATCCTAATTATGATCTCACTTACACATATTTTACACCAGCATAACACCATTCCATTCAGCAAAGCCATTCATGAACTGCACCTTTGTGCTGCGCTGCCAGCAGATTCTTGTTGCAAAGGTGCTGTATCTAGATTG
This sequence comes from Athene cunicularia, assembly GCF_003259725.1. Lineage (NCBI taxonomy): Eukaryota > Metazoa > Chordata > Aves > Strigiformes > Strigidae > Athene > Athene cunicularia. Next base: position 42,529,093 of record NW_020799091.1, read on the forward strand.
AGATAGGTATACTGTAATTAGAGAGGGATCATTGTGATTTAGAGTGTCTCATCTAAACCCTTTTTCCTAGCTGCCATTTTAGAGTTAGAGGAAAAAGGTGTGTCTTGAATGTCCGCCATGCTACAAAGATGCCTCTGCTTTCAGATAGACAGTCTGAGAGGGCTTCTATAGGAACCTGAGTACTTCAGCCAAGGAAGATAGTGATGCTGAGAGGAGGGCCTGAAAGCATCTCTGGAGTGCCTACCTTCTTTCATTGATTAATAGGGAATCTGGTCTCTGAATAACGTTCGGAATTTAGTGCAAATTTGAAAGAGACTTTTGTCCCAAATAGCAACCCTTGTTCACACATTAAATCTCTTCTCAAGAAATTCTCACATTGTACAGAAACTCTTTAAAGATCATAAACAATGTGACTAAATATTCCACACACAAAGTATTTTACAATTTTGTTAAAGCAAATTAGTTCAAAACATGTAATTTCAACAAAAATCACTACCTGTCCCATTTTTTCATACACAGAGTAACAATAGTATTTGCATTAGAGAATACAGCACAAGGAGTTTTTACTGTCTTCATTTTTACATGCAACATTGAAAGATTTCCTGTCATTCTCAGCACAGGCAATTTTAAGTATAATCATATGCCTGGTATACAAGTGTTTCGGGGGAACAAGCATGTCCCGTTACCCTGACAGATACACACACGCACACATACATTGATCAAGTTATGAAAACATTAGTCAGGAGTCACCCACACTATGATCATCCTCATTCTCTCTTCTTAAGTTCTTCCTCCAATAAGTGATCTTTTCCCTGTCTCATAGGTGTGCTGTTGTAGAGGAGCCAAGACGACACTTAGGAGGAGTTTTTGTTTTCTTCTTTCCTACTTCTTCCCTCCATTTTGCATCTACAGGAAAGAGGAATCAAAACCCAAGAAAGAGGGTGCCTATCAGAAAGGGAAACCTACAGAAGACCCTAAAATACCCTAAGAGACCTGGAGAAAATGACAGAGTCTCTGCAGTTTCCTGCATCTCTGAATTTCTTAAGCTGCATGATCATCTCAGGCCAAGCTCTCTAGACAGTCAGTGTCAAAGGCAAAGGACTGTTCTTCAAAGACCATATTATGTTATTGCATACATATAATCATAGGCCAGTACTGAATTCCCACCTCAGTTTTTATGTTGAAAAATTCCTTCAACATTGTTTTGAATAAAATTTAAGATCAAGTTAAGCAGTAACATATTTCTAATATATTTCTAAGAGAAGGGTTAGGTGATTCAAAATAACAAAGGATCCTTCCATTTTCCTGTCTAAAAGTGTATAAGAAGTTGGAATCATCAGCATGAGGCTTTTCAGACAGCATTATAGTGTTTTATTTCAATTGATAGACCACTGTATTTCTAGAAAATTATTTTCTCAGTTTTGCCATGGATATTTGCAAGGTGATACCTATGATGTGTGTGTCAGTCATCTCTGAATCTTAATAACTTTCACTTAGGTTTCTACAGCATTGCTGTAAGGTGTTTGCAAATACTAATGTTAAATATTTCAGGATGACCTAGCTATATCCCTAGGAGTTCAGGCAAGCTTTTATTCACCTTAACTGGACCCTAAGTTCTAGGAAAAAATAAATAAATAAGGGCAACATTTTGAGAGCTCCTAAATATTTTTTAAAAACTGAAAACTAAAAAGAGGCTATTCATATTCAGTTTATTGTGGCATTGTTTCTTGACCCAAAAATTAACCAAAACTGCTCTGAATATAGTATGAGACCCAAATGGACTCTGATTTCATCACTGGCCACACCTGCCACATTTAGGTGGTTGAGATTTCTGCATTACTGTCTATTCTAAAATTAAAAAAAAAAAAAAATACCCAAAGGATACATTTTATGAATTTCAACACTGTGTGGGCTGGGCTGTCAGGTGGGTTGAAAATTGGTTGTACTGCCATGCCCAAAGGGTAGTAATCAATGGTTCAACGTATGGCTGGTATCCAGTGACAAGCAAATAGGCCCAGGGGTCAGTAGTGGGGCATATATTTTTCACCATCTTCATTATATTTTTCACCATCTTCAGTCAGTATTTGGCCCAGGGGTCAGTAGCAGGGCCTATATTTTTCAACATCTTCATTAACAATGTGGATGATGACACAGATTGCACCCTCAGCAAATCTGCAGACAACACTGAATTTAGAAAGGGTGGCTGACATGATGAATGGCTGAGTTTTGGTCCAGAGGCACTTTGAGAAACTTGAGGACTGGGCCAACAAAAAAGTCATGAAGCTCATCAAGAAAACCTGAAAGTATCTGCATTCAGGTGATTAACTCCACACATCATTGCAAGCCAGGATGCAAATACCCAGTGGACAGCCCTGCAAATATTAATGCTGAGTTAGTTTACAGTAGACACTACTAATACGAGCCAAGAGCACAGTTCACCACCAGCAAAGTGTGTGAGGAGGAATGTGCCCTGCAGCATTCCCCTCTGAGCAGTGCGGGTGAGGCTGCACCCAGAAAGCAGTGTCCACTGTGTGCCCCCCAGAACAAGAGGGACATACAGAAACTGAAGAATGATCCCAAGGTAGAAACAAAGGACTAGGAAAATGGTCAGGGACCTACAGCTCACAGTTTATGAAGAGACTGAGAGGGTGGCTTTGTTTGGTCTGGTGAAGAGGAGACAAAAGCAATCCACAGTTACCTGAAGAGTGGTTATGAAGATAAGGAAGTCAAACTTTTCTGTCAGACACTCTTCTGGTAGACAGTAACAAAGGCCAAGGGCCACAGGTTGTGGCCTGCAAATTTCCAGATGGGCATTAAGGAAAAAAACTTTTTTTAGAGGGAACAGGTTGCTCAGAATGGTTGTGGCATCTCCATCTCCAGAGGTCTTCAGCACTCAATGAGACAGACCTGGCTGATGCGCTCCACCATTGGTGATAGCCACACTTGGATCTGGAGTTTGCATTAGATGATTGCCAGGTCTGTGACTCTCACAGTTGTTTCTGTGACTGCTGAAAGTGTGCCTCAGCTGGGAAGACTGCAAACACCTTCATAAGAACTCAGTGACAGCAATGCTTTAATCTGTGTTTAACTAGTAAACATAGGAATGTCACTTAAAATGGAGTGGAACAGGAATAAAAAAAGAAAGCATTTCCTTACACTGGCATGTCCAGGTGGAGCTACCTGTTTATATTCTCTGCATCAATAATCTGGGGTGGCTGCAGCAACCATGAGCACATAATGTGCATGCACAACATGTATGCACATCTAAGGAGGTCTCATGTAATGTTCTTAATCCCAGCCATGAATGGAAGTTCAAAACGAACAGCCCAGCTAGGACAGTGAGGACAGAGGCAGCAAGCTGACAAGGAGCAAAGGGGAAAAACCCTTTACACACCCCAAGGCTCACAGAAAGAGCCATTTGTAGCACATAGGAAGCAAGAAAACGCAGACACATGCACACACAGATCCCCGTCTGAGCAGGTCAGATTGAGCAAGGGTAATCATTTTAAGTGCCCAAATTGCCTGACTCCACATGGTGCCATCAAAAGCATTTTCATTTTTATCCAAATCAATGTCACCATTTTGCTGTAAAAATCAATGTGGAAAATAGAAACAAGAGTAGAGGAAGATGCAGTTACTGAGCCCTGTGGAAGCCATCACAAGGCAGCATGACTCTAGGAACTCAAGACTGTTGGCTTTAGCAGCTAAGACATGTCCAACAACTAAAAGCTAGAGAGAAATTCTGGTTTTGCATATAGATTAAAATAACTACTCTTTCATTATCTTTTTGCAATTATAACCTCTTTTCTCATACCTAAAAGCATAATGGTCAGTCTTGTTGAATATATCTCTCCTTCATTTTCCCCTAACTTGCATTAGACAGCAGAGTGACTCTAAGTGAAAATTCAGGGAGTCTCTGTCTCATAAAGCATGCAGAGAACAAACAAACTATGGTGCACTTGTTGCCAGCCTGAAAAGCTTTAATGTGAGAACACATGCTGTGAAATTTTGGGGAGAAAGTACTCTTCAGCCTAGCACCCTGCCTGTTGAAAGCAAAAAACTGAGGCACACTCTGCGGACCCATAATGTGACTGATGGAAACTGCAAGTCTACTGAAAAATTGCATTTCCAAAGACATTTGTTTTAAACCTGGCATTCTGATATTTATAGCAAAAGACATAGGGTGTTTGTCCAAAATCTGCATGTTGTACATATTGAATTTCTTAGAAAATAACTTTAGTGGTTCCCTTTTTGGACAAGAAATGTGTATCAGCTCACCTTTACTGAGGACTACCCTTCTCATTTCCAGAAGGAGCTCTGAGTAGGACAAACACAGGTTTATCAGGAGCAGTCTGGGATCTATAGACTTCTTCCAGAAACACCAATGAATGCAGCTTGCATCCCCAGATCACACTACACAGTCACAGCTACCCAGCTGCATGATAGCTATAAATGAATGGGGGCTGTTATCAATCCTTTAAGAACCATACTATGACTTAATCAAAAGCCAGACTGTTCTTCCCCCCACCAGTATATCCTTGTGGTATTTTTTGACATTTCAAAGGAAAACTGACATTGAATATATGGCAAAATATCCAAATCAAAAGAACACACAACGATCATCACAACCCAATGATTCTGAATTGGAATACCCACATGATTTTGGGTTAAAATTGAAGGGAGCAAGTGCAAAGAACACTTCACCATCACTGGCTTGCAGATAGTTCAGAAAATCCTGCTGCAATTTACCTAATGTCAGGTTCTCAGATGAACAATCTAAATTCTTCAGATAACTTCCCCATTAGAGGACTGGTGTTGCAAATCTATGTAGCTGAATAAGGTTATTCAAGAAGCACCACGTTTTGATAACAAAATCCTTTGTGATGATTACCTAATAGCCAGCATTTGTTCAAACACTTTTAATAGACCCTTTTTATCACATGCAAAAAGAATTTCAGTGCTAGTTCAGTCTCCTGTTTCATTCTGTCATGAATCACTTTGTAGAGACATTTAGAAGTCAATAATCCACTGTAGCTTTGATGACAGGTGATTAATTTCTACATTTTAGAGACATAATAAGATTTAGCAATAAAAAGGCCTTGAAGTAACCTACCAAACAGCTTTAATCTCAGCCTTGGGACTGTTGCTAAATATGAATGCTTGTACACAAATGCCGATGATTTAAGTTAGTGGGTTTTATTGCAGACTTCTTGCCTTTTCATATTAATCTTGCTTTACAATCAGGCTATCTATACAATCAGTTTATGCTGAATATTGTTTCTAACATAGTGCTTGGGGGAGGAGAGCTAAATTATTTACCCATAAGGGCTATATTCTACTGAAAACTAGTTTTACATGCTTTCCATTATGTGGCTTACCAACATCCTCTGTGTGGCAAGGTTAGATGGGTAAAAACAAACCAAACTATCAGACACACAGAACTAGTCAGTACCTGACTGCATAATCACACAGAGCCCTCAGGGCTCAATTCATCACACAGTGAAACCGGTGGGAGTATTTTGTTAACTTCAGTTGACAGATCACTGTAACAGACATACCTGAAAAAAAGAAAAAAAAAAATCCATATTGTGGTTGTAGAGACAGATACACCTACGTATAGATAAACCTATATAGTTCCTGATCCGGCTTTTCTGAGCTCTCCCAAACATCACCTGGATCCTTTTCTTTCAAAAGTGGTTTTATACTGAAAACAGTATCTAGGAAATCTGAAAAAAAAAATATTTTAAAACCTCAGTCTCCTGTGTTTTCTTTATACATGTTCAGGAATGCTTCATTTTTCAGTTAAAAGTCAAAGTACTTCAGTCTGAAACCTTTGTGTCTATAAAACACTAAATCTTCACTGAAATTCCCTTATCGAGGAATCTCACAATAAATTCACAAAATGGTTCTCTGGGCTGTTTCCCTCAGGGAGAAGAAGAGACACTGCAGCAGCAGCTGCTTTACAAAGCCCATTTGCTAATGCTGAAAGGTGAAGACTTTTTTAAAGTAAATGGGGGCCTAAGGTGCCTCGCCTAAGTTACTATTTGTTGGTGATCATCTGCATTCCTGTGTAAAAATACACTAACTAAAAGCACAAACAGCCCTGATAGCTGGGCAGACAAAACAAGTCAGGGAGCTCCCTTGTCCTTGCAGTGTGCTAGCTTTGAAGAGATGAGTCTCTGGAAGAAAAGGTGGTAGAGAAACAGAATCTGTCACAACTGAGAGCAGTAATAAAATCCTCATAAATGTTACAAGTATTGTGCTGTTCCCGCTCTGTATTTTGTGAAGGGCAAATCATTAGCATAGAAGGAATGGGTTCTACTTCTCTGTCTCTCAACAGCTTTGGGGGTGGATGAAGTAGAGGGGCAGAAGTTCCACCCAAGAAGAAGTACCACCTTCAGACATCATCTGAGGAAGCACTAAAGGTGGGAAAATTAAAACAAAAACAAAAAACACCAAAACCCCACAAAAAAAAACAAAGAAACAAACAAAACCCCACCAAAAACACCAAAACAGGTTTGACAGAAGTAAAGGTTTCATAACACCTCCCTCCTGTCAGCAGACTTTGGGGAGGAGGAACAGAAGCCTTAGCAATAATGACAAATGGTATTTTATCAAAGACAAATGGTGGCAATATTGCATTTCGCTAGCATCTATTAAGAAGCCATTTGAATTTTAAACTCATTTAACATAAAGGAGATTTCAATGTCAGGAGATGTGGGTAAAGATGTTTAGGACAAGTGCTAGGTGTGGGGGTAATTGGAAGCTTGGAAGGGATGACAAGTGCTAGGTGTGGGGGTAACTGGAAGCTTGGAAGGGATGGTTTACAGGGGCTGTGGTGGTGGTGGTGAGGACAGCAGCGGGGGGGGGGGGGGGTATAGGTGGTAATTTTTGGCTAAGTATAAATTGGGTTTCAGAAACAACCCTATGTCCTAGCCGTATTCCAAACCCTTACGAAGGCAAGACACAAGTGCATCTGTTTTCTTCCTTTCTTTCCCAGTGGACCTTTGTTTCTTCTAGAATAAGTCTCGGGCAGCTTTGTTGGAAGGAATTTCAGTATGCTCTGAGTAGGTCCCCATGATTAAATGGTAAGGAACAAGGACACCTTAGTCTAAATATACCTCTCAACTTTATAGACATCAGGTTTATAGCTTCTTTAAGTTGTAATTTTCAATTTTACTCTAAGTGCTGAAAACTCACTCTTTTGTTTCCTCATTTGTCTTGTTAAGTAACAGGAATGAAAATTAAGATCTGCTCATAAGAGTTTGAATATAGGAACCTGACATTTAAGAAAAGCCCTGATTACCACAAAAGTTGTGCTAAAAACAAAATTAACATTTGTCAGACCTGTAAAGGAAGTAATACTTGGAACAGCTAAGGTGGGTAATGAGGGAAACAGAAGGAAACCAAGCAGACACAAGTCAAAGCTGAAGGCGAAGAAAAGTCGGTCCATGACTGAAGCCAATGTTGAGCCATGATGTGAAGGTGGAGGGAAGAATGAGAATCTCAGAGCTAACCAAACGGGATGCAAGAAACAGAACCCCTCTATGCATTTACAATGTGTAAAATCCGAACAGTTCTCACACGCAAAGTACAGAATGTACTGATTAATTTCACTATGTCAGAATATGATTTTTCCACTTCAGATTTTCTAGTATTTGTATCTCAGCACGGGAAAGAGCTGCTTCGCTATGTAAAGTAGCAAAATTGTGTGTGAGGACAAACACATATTAAGGAAATGAATCATAGCAAGAGACTGGACAGTTGAGGCAGATTAGACATATCAGACAGCAAATGGCAGGGTGAGGTACTGCAGTGGAGCTGCCTCCGCTACAGAGCACAGGAAGAGTTATGACATTTATGCATTTTCATTTCTACAGGTGGGGACCTCAAATCATTCCATGGGTTAGGCTCTTAGTATCTCTAATCTGGTCCTGCTGAGGCACACAGTTGATATACTTCTGACTTGTCAAAGAAAGGCACAAGACACACTTAAATCTCTTCATGGCCCTAGCATGAGACATTAAGTTTGAGCTACTTGTGAATCTTGCAGTTATCTCAGGATGTTATGTCCCAAGCAACACACCGCATTTTCAGTTTCTAAAATTAATTTCTCTTTATAAACGACACTCTTTAATTCTTTTGTATATTTCTTATGTAGACTTCCAGTATGAAATAGATTATTTGAACTACTGTGCAAGGGCATTTCTTATCGATTACTGTGCTGAATCAGGTGACTCATGATAAAAATTGACCAAACATTCATTTTTTTTAGATCTCAGGGATTAAATCCTACCTCTGCTCAGGTAAAAGAAGAAACAAAATGTGTTTTTAGCTCCTAAAAATTCAACATATCCCATACTATTTTAGGATCTCTTCTTTTTCTCAAAGAAAAATGCTAGCCACAGAAAATAACCCAACAGCCTGGTGGCTATGGAATTTTCCTGGGAATTGTAGCAGTTTCTGAAATGCTAACCTATAATTTAATCCAGTGATTTTTATTTCAGAGGAACATCCTACCTACTCTGCCCACTGTCATCAGCTAGGAGTCTCTTTCACAAATGTTTTGAGAATGTTCCGCAGTCAGTCCTGTTAGATTCAGTTTCACAGGACATAGTAAAACACTTTAAAAAACCCAGCACTGGCTCAAGCCCTTTTAGAAAAATAGGCAGTCAGAAAATACATTTCAGTTGGTTCCGTAACTTTACTAAATAGCTATCCCATTTTAAATAGTTATTTCCACTGCATGTGATCACCACCAGCTGCTTTTGCTTGCTGAGCTCAACACAACTGCTCTGGACTACTGCTACTGACTGCTAGACCACCTTAAGGACTCCATACTTTTGGTATGGGGACTATTACATAAAGGTCTCTGTCACAGACAAGTACTAATGCACTCTTTCCTTTTTCTTTTATAGAAAACAATTGCAGAACAAAGTTTACTCAATCCCTCAGCCCAAGGACGGAACCAATATTAGTACATACTCAGCATGACAGGCAAAACTGTTTTGCCCATGTTTTCTCCAACATGACTGTAAATCGCACTGTCTTTATATGTTTATAGTCTAGCTGGTTTTAATAGAATACATCCCAAAATATTTTAAGACATATGTGGAAATGAAGCTTATTTTGATCTCCCCATTTCACTCTTCTAGTCTTCTAGCAAAAGAAGACAACAGCACATTTCTCATTTTACCATCCTACCAGGCCTCCATCCCTGTTAAGTTTTCAGGGAAAACCATCCTCAGGCTTGAAGAAATTTGGCTTGCATTTTAAAAGGCCCTGCCTAACTGAGGAGTAGATAAATTTCAAAAAAGGTGTCTTTTCATTCTCTTGTTTTCACCACAAATTTTACTCCTAGGAAATTTTTCAAAAAAAAAAAAAAAAAAAAAAAAAAAAAAAAAAAAAAATCAGGAAAACTTCCAGTCTTCTGTGTTCATAGATGCAATCCCTGAATCCCTGACAATGCTACAAGTAAGTGCACCTTTGATGTTGTTCTTTTTTCATGGCACTATCTGTGGGAGAGCTGGATGCTGTACAGAAGGTCATGCAGAGTAATTCATCACCAATATGTTTATACATTTGCTCAAAAACAGCATGGTATGACAGCAGTCCTGCAGTACTCTACAAGTCTATCTGGGAAACAAGTCACTGCTGTGAAGGGATAGGCTTCAAGGAAAGGGCTTCAGGGCCATCTTGAAGGCATGGTGCACGGAGCATGACTTACCAACTTTTTGAGCATTCAGGTGCAAACAGGCAGCAGCAGAACAGCACGTGAGGGAAACCACAGGCTTCTGTGAATAGAAATCACAAGTCCTCCATCAGTACACAAGGTGAACCACATAACAGACTGTTGTCTACTTCTAAAGGTACTACAAATATTGTGATAGGAAGCACTGATCACATAAAGGTGCAGTCCTCTTCACACTGCTGTGCTCAGCATATCCAAGCTAACTGCAGTGTCATCCTTGGCTGTATGAATCACAAAAAATAGCACACCGATATGTGCACTGTTCAAAATTAATAATGTGACTGAAACAGAAGCTAGAATGAAATGATGTACCAATTACAGAACATGTTATTTTGGATTGGATTCCTTAACAGTGACATTTACACATCCAACACATCAACATGCCTACATAAGCAAACTTTTTCAAAAAACAACTTCATATTCCTCATACTTAGTTTATTGCCATCTACCATCCCTTGATCTCCTTCAGTATTACTTGCCAGGGGCTAAGTATTGGCTGAGTTGATTAAATGGCAAAGCTCCCACAGAATTCAGCATTCTCAGGATTTTATCCAAATTGTCTTCTCATCCATGTATTTGAGAATATTTCTTTTTATCTTTCAAACTACTTTTTACAAGATTCGATTTAATTTTATTTCCTGCTGATGCTTGAACCACTGTAAGGCTCTTTGGCTTTATCTTCTGTACATGCTGATTTTCATATGCCGTCTCAGTTTAGTATTATCTGTGAAATCTCTGTATTTTCATGCCTTCAGAAGCATCAGAAGTCAAAGGTAAAAGAAATCATTGTAAGGGCTACAACATACCATATGTGTGTATCACTAATAAATTACAAAGGAACAACTGCACTTGTTAAAAGCTGGACTTCTAGAATGAAGTAGTAGAATAATTTTAATTTTCAGTTAGACATAATAGCAGGTTGAGCCTGTCACTGGATGAAGCAGGAGAAGAGCTCTGGTACGCTGAGAAATTGCTATATGAAGAAACTTAATACGTACATCTGCTGCTGACGCAAATGACAGTAGCTTCTCTGCAGTCCAAGTCTAGAAAAGCTAATGTTAGCAAGATGTGCAAGACTAAATAACAGGCATCAGGGTCATGCATCTTATTAAAATCAGTATTTTAAAAACTGCTTGCTTTAAACATTTACCTTGACATTGTAGATTATCTTTAATACCAAGACAGCTCTTATTCAGTTGACCTCTATTTGAAGCAGCTAAATCCCAGATATATGATTGATTTTTGGTCTTCTTTATTCAGAGAAAAATATGAAGCAAAAATAAAGCTTCAATCTATTTAAAATTCTTGCTTGCAGAGACAGACTATGGTGAAATTCAGCCAGCTTCCTTTTGTGCTGAACTAGACGAGAAGATTGGGCAAGATACATTCTGAGGGGACCTTCACCAACAGATAACCTAGGTAGTTATAATTAGCAACTTGACCTGATTTCAACTGTGTTTAGTACCACTCACAGTCTCAGGGTTCTTCCTGACTTGGTGACACTATTTAAACTGTTGCTGTTCTCTGCAATAACTACCTCTGAGATAATGTTATCTTCTTTGTTATCAAAGTTAACATGAAAAGAGAAACTCGGGATTCTTGCAGAAATCTGTTGAATTAGTAATAAGAATGTGACATAAAGATTTTTATTTTCAAATTTTAAATTGTCAATTACTGTAACATTTTCCTGCACCCAGAATTTGGGCACAAATTCACAAATCCTAAAAGAAAACCACAAAAATTAAATCCTCATTATAAAAGAGTAGTTGTACAAGCCCTGAAGTTTCTCTAGGTATCAGGTAGCAAACAACAAAATGCTTACTCAAATAACCAACCCACAACAACAATATTTGTCAGCCATGACTGGTAACAGAAAGGTCAGTTATATTCCCTTTCAGTTCAAACGACTCAAGCACAAAAAACGCCATGAGAACAAAAGAAAAGTGAGCTATCTAAAAATCTCAGAATGATATTTTAACAAAGTTCGCTTTTTTTTCTCTCTTGGTTACTACTGAGCTCTTGATGCTCACTAATAAAACTTCAGTAATATCAGCACTAAAGTTTCGTTTTACCTGTCAGCAGATAAGTAACAGTTTAGTAATGCCTCAGGGTGATTGATGGCAAAGTAGCAAAAGAATAGCTAGTACTATAAACCCTATTTACAACATTGAAGAAGAACCTTGAAAAGATAATACTATGGATTACCTATGTGTTATTTTCTATACTCGTTATAAAATTTGTCACGGGGTCTTTAATTGTCTTATTTTCCATTTTTTATGGTCTTTGTCATGACAGTAAGTTTTCACATAATTCAGCGTCTGTTAGCTTGCTTCAAACTATACAGCGGATGTGTTAGAGATGCTGTAGCATGATCTCCAGCTCTTCAACCCTTGTTCACCTAGTGATAAAATTTGTGAAAGAAGAGCGATAGAAATTTTTATGCCCTCTAAATGAGCAGCCATTCCCTACCTGTTATTTTCACAAACTTTCTTCCTTCTCTTTCCTTGGGCTCAAGGACTAGCTAATTAGATCAGAGAGGTGTCAGACCTGTGTGGGCCCCTTCATGGTGCCAGTGAACCCCACATTTTTCACTCCAGCCTCCAGAACACTCATGAACCCAGAGTATCATAAAATAACCTGTTCTTTTAGTGAAATCCAAGCCCCATAAAGAAAGCTAAAGGAAGGGAAATCATGAAACAACCTAGAAGCTCAATAAGGTGCATAAACCCCTTTTTTTCCCCCATATATTACAATTTTTAAGTCAGTTTCAAGGTTTTTTGGGAGTCTGATTCATGATTTTTTTAATGCCCATGGTTGGCAGTGTGGATTACTATTGAAAAGGGTTGGTGTAAGATCCTCAAAATCTTATCTTCCAGCAAAGACATTTATGGCTCCTGGTGCAGCCTCGGGGAAGCTTCCTTAGAGCCTATCTGGCTCATGAAAAATGCTTTCTTCCCTCTCCAGCTGGCTCAGTGACTCCATTTCATCCTAGAAAATTGTGTCTTGGCCTCAGTTATTCACATTTGTCACATTTTGCATACACTACAGCAATGTGATACTTGGGCATAAAGACTTCAGCGCCTAAACCCAAAAGGTATATAACAACATATTATATATTACTGATCACTGCAAGCACATTTTATGTTTCTGCCGCTCCTTACTTTATTGTTCAGGCTTAGGCCTACTAGAATAGCATGTAAAGCAAAAGGATGAAGATAGTTTTTCCTCTTTGGCACAATAGAACTTCCAAGAACATAAGTAAAACTTCACTTTTCGTAAGTCTTCAGGCAGTTCCGGAACTGTAAAACAGCATCCACAGAAAGAAGAATCACCAGAGATTTCTCCTTCTTCAAGTCAAATGAGAGTTTATCTCCACTGATATACTTCTTTTGACATAAACATAAACCGATATATTTATGAATACATTAATTTTATTTAAAAAACATTTAAAAACATTTTTTTCCCCATTTCATTGACTTCTGAAAGATTTTGACAAAAGCAATGCATGGCAGTTGTTAGTACCAGTTACTGTTTCTGAATGCACTCATGGAGTATCTGGACCAGGAATCTACACAGGATAGATTTGTTAATTAATGACACAGAAGCTCATTAAAATAGTGACTGGAATGATATGTAGGACTATTTTCCAATAAATCCAGCTGCTATGCTGGATTTTCACTAGGTGATAGGATTTAGGGTTCTGGCAGTAGGAAAAACACAGTAAAGAGAATAAACTCAGGAAAGGTCTCTTTCTCCTACCGTTCCATGTGCCCTCTCCTGTATCTTTGGATTCAAAGTAAATGATGGAAATAAATACAGCTATTGTGCAAACCTCACCTCTTTTATTATCACAGACACAGAAGTACCACAGCCTCTACTTCAGCTTCAGAAATCTTAAACAGGCAACAACCTGTGCAGAGATGGCAATGGTGCAATGTAATAATTCTTTTGGGAAAGGGAAGAGGTGTTGACCAAACCTTAGGTTGTACCAGCGAGACAAAATTCTTTACTGCCTGTGGCCAATGCACTTAACAGCTCTTAAGAGAATTTCAGTTCTAGAATTTCCACTTCTGAGGAAAAACCGCAAATACAAGATAATAACACAAAAGCAACATTTGTATCTCTAGCAAGTAAGCTCATTAGTGCTCAATGCACAAATATGAGCTTCATTAGGTAGAATAATTTAAAAAAAAAAAAGGAATTATAATCCATAAAAAAGAGCAAGTTATGGATGAATACCTGGCTCTTGCTGAATGTTGATGCAAGAAGGGAAAAAGTCAAGTGTCATCCCTTCCTCTCCTATGTTGGCTAGGAGTATGATAAGCAGTTAGGCCAGCGACAAGGAGGGATAGGAGCTACAATTGGAGTGGCCAAAAATTAAGCATTTAACAGCAAGTATTATTTCCCATTCTCATTACCCATTATTTCTATGAACGTAGGGCCACCTTTTAAGACACTTATAGAAAGAACAGAATGATATATAAGCAGAAGAGCCTAGATTACAGATTACAAGAAAAAGTGAGCTTTCGTAAGATTCATGGATACTGAGAAAATAAGCCGTCATAGTATACATGATATACTGATATCGCTGGGAAACAGAAATCTTCAGTCCTTTAAACAATCAAATTCTTATAATTAATTCTTTGGACTCTATTTCAATCATTTCTTTTTCACTCCACAATTTCTATGGAATGGTATTTCTCTGTTTCTTCTATTTAATGTATATGAAGAAGCAAGTAAAGTGGCTGTAACATATATAATAAAGGATCAAGCAAATGAGAAAACAGGTTGTGAACTTTACTGGCAATATGCTGTCTGTTGTACTTCAGGAATATGTGATGCAGTATGAGATGTGCAGTCTGATAACACAAACCTGAGAGCCTCTGAGAAAACCTGCCTGCACCTAAGATGGTGGGTAGTGTTTTGAGGAGGCATTACTATGAAGATGCTAAAAAGGAGAAAAAACTGTGAGTTTAGTTTATGAAATTTAAAATAAGCCAGAATCCACATGCTTGGCCATCTTCCTTTTTATACCGGTGCAAAGAAGCAGAAAGACAGATTGGTATTAATCCAATGTACATGTGAGACCAGAAGGGGCAGGTGTTGATTTACTGGGGTAGGACAGACAGGTAACTGTGGCTATTGCCCTGTGACTACTGCCCAACACCTGGAGTGTGCCTTGGGCTCAGCTGTGCCATGGACTTGTACAGCTTGTGGCTCTGCCCAGCCCTGGAGTCTGGATTTTTCTGGTGACATGATGCAGAGAAGAGTTGTGTGACAATTTTAAAGCAGTGAAGTGGCCTAACAGGGAACACCTGCAGTTGGGTCCTTTTGCCTGAATAAAGTATAAAAGTCACCATCTTAAATCACCCACCGCTAAACATAACTCTGCAAAGGAACTTGTGGAATGGCAAATTGAAAGAACATGAACAATGTTTCTGCGCCAAGCAAAGATTCAGGGAATTCCTTCAAAAGGAGGAAGGGAAGGAAGGCTCCTCAGCTTTTATCCTTATTCCCAATATTTGTACACTGAACCTGGATGTTACAGAGGAGAAGGAAATCCTTAGCATGACAAGCAGTAAGGTACATAAATTTGATCTCCCAAGAGTTGACTTTGAGGAAATATTACCATGTCTATTTTTCATCTATTATCATTGTAGAAACTGGACTCAGTGTTCCCAGATAAAAAAAAAAAAAAAAAAAAAAAAAAAAAGAAAAACCTGTAGATAATAAAGTGTACATGCGTGTGTACCATTCTTGAAAATTCAAAAGCAAATTGGAAAAAAAAATTATATAGCTTTTGTTTAATTTATATTTAGCATTGTTAGCTTTTCTTTGGTGATGTGTATTCAGCAGTATTTTATCAAGCCAGTTATTCAACAAGCAAATCCCTTATCTTGAACACTGCCTCAACTTCTTTGTTCATTAATTTGTTCCCAGAAAGAAGGTGGGAGTTTTAGTTTGTTGTACATTTCACGTTAGCCGGCTTTTACCATAGGGTAATGGGTCTGTTTAATGCTGAATGTTTAAGGGAGGGGGGACGACGACACACCACAAGGAAAATGTATTTAAAATTATACAATGAAGCATTGTTCCCTTAGTGTCATTGAACATGGGCCAACTATACCATTCAGGGGTAAATGTAGAGCTCTGACATTTAACTCTGATATTACAGAATGATGTTTTCAGAGAGTCACATGTTCAGTAACTGCATCGCATTTACAATTGTCTTTGAAGTTTTAATCTCAGTTCATGCTACTAAATCACCATGAAGGTTTATTTTTAACTTGTTATATAAAATGTTTTTTTTTTAAAATTCAAGGAAACATCTCCAAGTATGAAATATGTCAAACTGAAAGCTGCTAATTGTATAACTTCAGTATACTGATTTTTTTTTAAATTGGCTTTTTGAATTTTTATGCAAGAGAAAGTATTTCTTGTTTTTTAGCAGTTTTCAGATCTTATTTTTAAGTTGTTCTAAGGGAAGTAGGAATTTAAGTGTATCTATTGTGAAATATAAATAAGACTAGAACAGATGATCCCACTAAGCCTAATTTTCTCAGTAAAGTTCTGAAAAAAATTATAGTGAAACTATAAAGAGAAAGGATAATGTGCAATTATCGAATTGCTAGCACATTTCAATATTTCAGTATTTGATTTAGAAAACCTGTTTTATTTAACAGCATATGCATTTTAGACAACTAGTTTCACTTGGGATTGCTGTGGGATTGGGGTCTGAACAGAGCAAAGCTAGCTGCAACCTGCTGTGACAAAAATTACCACATGTTGCTACCCTAACGTGACCAAATCTAACAGTTCCATTGAACTCCTGTAATGTGTAGTCACCAGTGCTGAAACGTCTCACTTCTTATGCCTCCTATTTATCTGTCTGACATTGCTCTTCCCTGTCATCCCTAGCCTCACCAAACATAGTATTTACAGTCACCACTGAGAATTTTCTTGCAAATTCATGTTAGACTTCTCAGATTGTCCCCGGTTGAAACTTCTTTCCCCATGGCCTCTGCTGCTTCACCATCAAAGTTCAGATTCAACCTTTGTTTACTCCTCAGACATCTTCAAATCATGTCTTCCCTTGATCACTCAGGCACTTTGCTGTCCTAGTCCTCTTACTTCTTTAATTGTCTTTCCAGTCTGTTGGGGTTTTTTTGTTTCTCTTTCAGCCTTTAACTTTTGGGATGGAGAAGAATTACATGGGCCTCAGCTACCCTAGCTTTAAGAAACTCTCACCCACAAATGTCAATTCAGTGATGAGGTGTGTGCAGTTAAGTCATAGCCATCACATGTTACCAGCAAAACTGATTTTCCTCTTTCTAACAGCACTTTCTAAATGTCTTTCTGTCATCTCGGTTTAACAGGGCTAAATACATTCTTATTCTTTCTCTGCTATCCCTTTTCAGCTTCTCCAGACAGTACTTTAGTCTATACCCCAAACATGCCTGTCTCTGAGGTGAAAGTTATGCATAGAAAATCCGCAAAATTTAAGTATATCTTCCTTAAGACACAGCCTTTCTCACGGATTCACACAAGTAGGAATTTTGTCCAGGGTTTCATCCTCTTAGTCTCTGATCATGGCAACATTTCATGACAAATGCAAGCCTTCCATCTTTCTAGTCTGTTGTTTTGACCATATCACCTCTTTTTATAAATCCCTCCCCTAACTATATCTTTTACTACCCAGCTCCTTCATGGTCTAGACCCCATGCTAGTTTTTCCCTCTCTGTTTCAGCATGTCAGCCCCCAGCACCAGCCAGTGAATGATGCCAATGCCCATCATTCATTTGCTGCATCCTCAAACACTTTCTGTGCTACCCTTCATGCTTGGGAGCTCTCCATAAACATCCACCTTCAAATCCATTTGCTGCAAGGCCTATGAAAGACCCAACAGCAGTTAGGTTGGTAGTGCTGGCAACACTTCTCATCACACTGACTTACTGTTTCCTTCTACTCCCTCATCTGTCTGTATCAATCTATCTGCTGTGGTTTTTTAGTTTTGATTCAGGACTTGTTATATCCATCATCAATTTTCTGTTCTGATTTTGTCCAGCACCTAGCACAACCTGGACATGGTTCATGTCAGTAGTTTACAGTACAGTCATGGGGGACAGAACACAGCTTTTTTATGCCTATGAGAACAAGTTTGAGTTTTATTTCATACATTGTCTATAAGATTATAAGAGTTTTATTTTTATATTACAGAACACACATACTAACATCTCAAGGGATGGAAAGCATATTAAAACTTCTGTCTCTCAATCCAGCTTTGTATCTTGTAAATCATCCTACTTTTTACATTTGTAGGACTGTTAATGAAAGCTGTAAGGTACTAAATGGTTCTGATTGAGATGAACAAGTATATCTATCAGTCACTGAGGAAGGAGCTCAAAGGTCTCAATTTCAGCCAAATTATTAAATACATTGTGTTACATGATACATACTCTTGAACAGGAGTTTCCACTGAGTTTGTTGGCAAACAGACTCTACAGCAGTAGATTTCTCTGAAATAAGACGTGTTCAAGAGTACCACCTAAAGCGGAATTATCAGATTTATTTCACAGCTGATTAGATCACATTCTCTCACTGGAAATAAGCATCTGCAGGTCATAATGAAAGCACAAGTTCTTAAAACTCAAAGATAATAATAGGAGTGTTCTTTCTCAATCAGGGTGTGTAATAGAGCATATGCAGGCCCTTGAGGACCTCAGGAAGCAACTGGCCTCATGCAGCTGGCAATATAAATGCTGAAAACATGAACCCAGTTATCACATTAAAAAGTGACTTGATTCAGGGGACACTAATAGGTTTGGGTCCAGAAATTTGCTGAAGGTCTGAAAGAGGAAAAAAATAGGATACAAATATAGGTAAAAGTAGGGCCTTTTTATAGGTCCAGAAAAACAACCCCAAAGGACTTACTTGTCCCTTCCCCATCAAATTTAATGTTTCTTTTAACTTAGATGGATCTGTTGTCTTTTTGCCACAAAAAAAACCACAAAATCCCATGAAGCTATGTGTAGCCCTAGTAATTACATAAGAGAGAGCAGCAAATAGAGCACAAGACTTATTTGTAACAAGTGCATCAGACTACTTGCTTGCTATGAAGAGATTCAAAAAGTCTAAAGTTAACAGCAGCTTCCCAAACACTTTCATCCAAGCTGCACCATTTAACTTAACGTTTCCTCATTTTTGCCTAAAAACTAACAGCAATTTTCTGTTAAGGGATGTACATGAGACAAATTAATTGCATTCTTAAGTCTTATTAACATGCAGTTTACTCTGAAATTTGAGTGTGTGAACCCTTAGTTTTGCTTTGTCTAAGAATATGATGTATATGAAATATAAGGGTACATTTGTGAGAAAAGGCATTGTCCATTTGAATTCTGTGTATAACAAATTAAATCATGCTGGACAAGGAAAGGGTTAAAAAAAAAAAGTACTCTTACAACAGTATTTTCATTCAGGAGTTTATATCCCTTAGAAAGGTAGACCTAAATAGCTGTAAATCTGACGCCGAAGTTAATTATGAGGGAAAAGGGCCAAAAAGTGAGGAGGAGAAGAAGAAATATCATTGGCTTGACAACGATGGCTGCCAGAAACAGCTTGCAAATCATGGAACTATGCAGGGACGAAAAGTTGACTCTAAATTATGGTGAGACTGGGTCTCTAAATCACTGGGGAGCAAAATGATTTCAGTAGACCTTTAATTTTCAGTTATTGAAAGTCAACATCATGGCAAGTAGCTGCAATGTTTTACAGCAGACCATCATGAAAGTATTTTATTTTTCATTTCCCAAAAATGTATGAAATTTTCAAACACAGGTGAAAATCAATCATCTCACCAATCATATGAAAAGCAGCTCCCTTTCCAAGTGAGGTATGGATTCGCAGGATAATGAAGGAGATGCACAAAGTTGTCTGCTCAGAATATCTTGCACTTGCATTGTACTGCCTTTATCCAGGCACTCCCAAGTGCCTGACCAGTCATCAAACCAGGTTGCTTTAGCAAAACCAGCAGCAGAATTATAAGAAAGAGACATGCATTAAAACAAGCTACCCTTTTCAAGCCACAGCTCCTTCTGCCTTCAGTGTCACTTCCTGAACTCAGGTTCTTCTTCTTGATCAAGTAACTAGGGGCTTTTGCACTAAAACAACCAATAGCCATCTGATAAAGTTTTTACGGTACCACACAGGACAAAATTCCTTCTGCTTTCCACCATCTCTCTGGACATACAGAGTTATACCTAGAACTAGGTCTCTAGTCCCCTATACAGTAATAAATACTAAGCACGAGGGTCAGACAAGTTCTATTTTTTCCAAGAACTTAGACAAATACTTCAGGTCTGTGAGTGTTTGCTGTTTGGAGCCCAAAATCCTTCCCTGAGAATAAGCTCCTAACTTCTGCAAGGTTTTCCTTGTGTATCCAACCAGCAAAAAAGCTGAAGAAAGCAATGTTATCCACCTTCAAGATGTAACTTTGCCCCAGAGATAGTGGATCTCTCTCTGCTACTGAATGGAATGGGGCCAACACAAAAGCTCAAAATTTGTCCCCCAATTTTCCATTTTATCTATTTACCATATGCCCAGGCTCCTTCCAAACTCTGATCAAGGATTGGTGTCAAGGATAACACATAGGAATAGTATTTACAAGAAAGCATTTCCAACATTATTTTGAATATAGTCACCCTTTCTCAGAGGCAGAGCAGAAAGAAGATGTCAGATTACTTTAGCCTTTTGGTATGTTTTAAACACTACTAGCACTAAAAGCTGGAATTGAGTGCTTAATCTTGCATGTCTTAGACATGTTAACCTGCCAAATGTCTCTGGCTTGCTCTAGAACAACCTTGCATGCCAAGCTGAAAGCTAAGCCTTTGTATTTGTTTAGTCCTTGACCAGATTGGTTGGCCAGATTGGCATGACAATGCCAACAGGGCATTTTGGAGTCATGTATACTGTCCAGCTTGGGAAAAAGTGACCTTCAGATGCCTTTGATCAACTTTATTGTTAGAACAATTCCTAGTTACTATGAGATTGGATTCAGTTTTGACTTGAACTAGAGCTATACAAATTATTTTGGCTCAGTTGGTTCACACTCCTGGTTTTGATTCTCTTAACTCCTTTTCTTTTAACTTCTTTTTTTTTTTTTTTAATAGAAGCAAATTGTTATTCAAAAGATCTGAAATGTAAAAAAGAGCTAATAAAAAGAATATAGTTTTTTACCTTTTTTATTTATTTATTTATTTCATTCACCAATTCAGAAGCAGTTTTTGGCTTTTCTCAGAAAATTTGTTATTGCCGAAAATTATTTTCTTTTACTTTTGCATACTTCCAAAGATAACATCCCTTTCTTCTCCCGAATTCTACATTATTTTCAGAAGAGGACATTTTTTGTATTACTGAAGATCACACATCAAAACCAAAAGATCTGCTGGTAGTTCTAAGGCACTGTCAATGCCATGAGCTTTTATTTCTTTACATTACTACTCTCAATTACACCAACTTTACATTTATATATATTTATATATAACCCACAAAGATTCAGACAATACAGATTTTTTAGATAGTAAAATAGAGAAGGAAAAATTAAATATCTGTTTTTCAGAGGACTAAACCTGTGTACAAAAACTCAAGAGAGGCTGGCAGAAATCTGTCTCAAAACTTGGTATCTGAACACAAAAATAACTGTTCTTCCTCAAAATGTATATTGGAACAGCAAGTCAGGAGAACTCATTTTCACAATCCATAGTATAAGTCTTTCCTAGCAACCAGATCAGGATGGTAATGAATATTAAAGGGTATGAGGTAAACCTTTGTCCTGTTTTAACTCAATTTTTTTTTTTTTTTTTTTTTTTTTTTAAATGAAAGCCCAAGAAAATGTACAAAAGGAATTTGATGAACATAAAGAAAATGAAAAACGACTAAGATAGATATCCAAACCCAAAACAATATGGCAATGCTGGCAAAACTTATTGTGATCTACTAATTCCCCTCCATTAACTGAAACTTTAAGATGCTTTAATTCTCTCCCTATTTTATATAAAAATATGAAGAGGAATGGCCTTAACTGTATCACTTTCTTTGAGATTCTAAATCTCTCCACTGGATGTAAGGACTCTTCAAAGAGGATAACCCTAATGAAAACTGAGGTTATTCTGGATCCAGTTCAAGGGGATGAGCCAAGCATGATTAGCACCATAAGGCTGCATCTACGGAACATCTTGTACAAACAGTATTAAAAATATTAAGTCAGGAAGACACAATGTATAAAAAAAATACAAGCACAGTGATTTTAGAGAGGCTGACATTGATGGGAATTAAATACTACAGAACATATTGATTCAAATTTCATAATGGTGTTACAGATAAAATTCCATAGGTTAAATCTACTTCCCCAGATTTGGAAATGCCTAAAAAGCAACATGAACCAGGAGAGGTGAATCAGTCACCAACAACACTGAAAAGGCAGAGGTTCTCAACACTTTCTTCGCCTCTGTCTTTAAAAGCACTGTTGAGCCTCAGGTCTTGGGAACAAAAATCCAGGACAATGCAAACACAGACCCACTGTCAGTGAAGAAAGAGTCAGTATGCAGACTATTACAGGAGCTTGACCCCTACAAATTGATGGGCCCTCATGTTATCCACCTGAAGGTGTCAGAGCTGGCTGACATCATCACAAGGCTCTCTTCATAGTCTTTGACAGGTCATGGAGAACAGGGGATGTCCCACAAGATTGGAAGAAGGCTAATGTTACCCCCATATACAAGAAGGGCTTAAAGGAGGATCCAGGAAATCATAGGGCCACCAGTCCTACTTCAGTCCCTGGGAAAGTTATGGAATGAATCCTCCTGGGGGCTATCACAAAGACAAATGAAGCACGTGATTGGGAAAAGCCAGTGTGGATTCACCAAGGGCAAAACAGACTTTACAAACCTGATCACCTTCTACAACAAAGAAATGTGGTTGATGTGGGGCAAACAGTGGACATTGCCTACTTGCATTTCTCCAAGGCTTTCAATATGGTTTCCCATAACTCCCTCCTAGAGAAACTGACACAGAATCAATGATTCACAGAATCATCTAGGTTGGAAAAGACCTTGAAGATCATCCAGTCCAACCATTAACCTAACATTGTCAGTTCTCAGCTACACCCTATACTTCAGCGCTATGTCGACCTGACTCTTAAACACCTCCAGGGATGGGGACTCCACCACTGCCCTGGGCAGCCCATTCCAACACCTAACAACCCGTTCTGTGAAGAAATACTTCCTAATATCCAGTCTAAACCTTCCCTGGTGCAACTTGAGGCCATTCCCTCTTGCCTTATCACTTGTCACTTAGTTAAAGAGGCTCATCCCCAGCTCTCTGCAACCTCCTTTCAGGGAGCTGTAGAGGGCGATGAGGTCTCCCCTCAGCCTCCTCTTCTCCAGACTAAACACCCCCAGTTCCCTCAGCCGCTCCCCGTACGACCTGTGCTCCAGACCCTGCACCAGCTCCGTTGCCCTTCTCTGGACACGCTTGAGTCATTCAATGTCCTTTTTGTAGTGAGGGGCCCAAAACTGAACACAGGAATCGAGGGGCGGCCTCACCAGTGCCGAGGACAGGGGTCAGATCCCTTCCCTGTCCCTGCTGGCCACACTATTGCTGACACAAGCCAGGATGCCATTGGCCTTCTTGCCCCCCTGGGCACACTGCTGGCTCCTGTTCAGCCGGCTGTCAATCAACCCCCCCAGGTCCCTCTCTGACTGGCAGCTCTCCAGCCACTCCTCCCCAAGCCTGTAGCGCTGCTGGGGGTTGTTGTGGCCCAAGGGCAGCCCCCGGCATTTGGCCTTATGGAAACTCCTGCAGTTGGCCTCAGCCCATGGCTCCAGCCTGTCCAGGTCTCTCTGCAGAGCCTCCCTGCCCTCGAGCACATCAACACTCCCACCCAACTTGGGGTCATCTGCAAACTGACTGAGGGTGCACTCAATCCCCTCGTCTAGATCATCAATAAAGATGTTAAACAGGAGTGGGCCCAAAACCGAGCCCTGGGGGACACCACTCGTGACCGGCCGCCAACTGGATTTAACTCCATTCACCACAACTCTGGGCCCGGTCAGCCAGACAGTTTTTTACCCAGCAAAGCGTGTGCCTATCCAAGCCGTGAGCCGCCAGTTTCACCAGGAGAATGCTGTGGGAAATGGTGTCAAAGGCCTTACTGAAGTCAAGGTAAACAACATCCACAGCCTTTCCCCCATCCAATAAGCAGGTTGCCCTGTCATAGACGGAGATCAGGTTTGTCAGGCAGGACCTGCCTTTCATAAATCCATGCTGACTGGGCCTGAGCATCTGGTTGTCCCGCATGTGTTGTGTGATGGCACTCAGGATGAGCTGCTCCATCAGCTTCCCGGACAACGAAATCAAGCTGGCAGGCCTGTAATTTCCTGGATCATCCTTCTGACCCTTCTTGTAGATGGGCACCACATTGGCCAATTTCCCATCAGTTGGGACCTCCCCTGTCAGCCAGGACTGCTGGTAAATCATGGAAAGTGTCTTGGCGAGCACCCCAGCCAGCTCCTTCAGCACCCTCAGGTGTATCCTGTCTGGTCCCATAGACTTGTGTGTGTCTGTGTGATGCAGCAGGTCACTGACTGTCTCCTCCTGGAATGAGGAGAGGTCGTTCTCCCAGTCTCTGTCTTCTGGCTGAGGAGGCTGGATTCCCTCGGTGCAACTAGTCCTTATTACAGACTGAGGCAAAGAAGGCATTAAGCACCTCAGCCTTTTAATACATTATGGTCCAGACAAGTGGTCTGTGCAGTAGGTGGGGAACTGGCTGATGGCCTGCAACCAGAGGCTGGTGGTAAATATCTGCTTTTCAAATTGGCAACCTGTCACAAGTGGGATCTCCTGGGGATTGATATTGGACTCAATGCTGTTCAATATCTTCATAAGTGCTCTGGGTGATGGGATCAAGTGTACCCTCATGAAGTTTGCTGATGGTACCAAACTGAATAAGGAAATGGACACTTCAGAAGAGAGAGCCACTCTGCAGGAAGACCTGGATAGACTGCAAGAGTGGACTAACAAGAACCATACCAACCTTGAGAAGAGAAGGCTTAGGGGAGACCTCATCACCATGTTCCAGTATTTAAAGGGTGATTACAGAGAAGATGGAGACTCCCTTTTCACAAGGAATCACATGGAAAAGACAAGGGGTAATGGATACAAATTACTCCTGAAGAGATTCTGATTGGATGCAAGAGGAACATTTTTCACAATGAGAACAATCAGCCACTGGAATAATCTCCTGAGGGAAGTTGTGGATTCCCCAACATTGGTCACTTTTAAATTTCAGCTGGACAGGCTACTGGGCCATCTTGTCTAAACCATGCTAAACCAGAAAGGTTGGACCAGATGATCCCTGAGGTCCCTTCCAACCTGGTAGTCTATGATTTTATGTTTCTATGAAAAAGATATAACAAAAACCAGATAATATTAAAAAATTCCCATAATGCACTACCGGATTTTAATTTATTATTAATACTTTCATTATTTATTCATTTAATTGGTGAACTTGGTGCCTGGATGTTGAATTGATGGGGTTGTTATAAATGTAAAATTGTAAAATTTTTCATGGGCTCTTGATAGGATTTAGCATAAATATTGCCATTTACAAGAAGCCATATTTGAAGAGCTTGCCATTTGTTCTAGTTCATTGTGATGTTCACCATGTCAAAAATCAAAGAACATTATTTCTAAGTAGGTGCCAAACTTATCTAGTAGGAAACGGATCTTTTAGCTCAAATTATTTCTAATACCTGAGAATTTTAAAAAATATTTTGAAAAACTATATGTATGGAAATTAAAGAAACACAGAATTACTGACAGAGAGAAAAATACTCTTACTCCCCTTGCAGCTTAAGTGCCTCATGTCATTTATAGAAAAAAGTTTGGTGTGACATAGATAGAAATGAACATCTAACATCAACTAGTCGATAGAGCTGACCTCCCAGGAATGGGTGGCTGAACACACCCCTCAAAAGCAACGGTGTAGGAATGGATTTCTGCATCAGCAAGAGCCACCAATTTATCTAATATGTCTTTGGGGAGGATACTTCTCACCTAGCTTTGGCAATTGGACGTGTAGACTCAAACTGTATAATTAGTGTACAGAGAGAAATAGCTCCGAGCAACGGTTCATCTGCTCAGACACCCACATGTGGACTGACATTCCCCCAGGAAGTTTTCTCCATGGACTCTGGACGGAGTCAACATTACTCGTTTATTCTGGGCAAGTTAACTGGGACAGTTAACTTAGACTCTGTCAACCCCAATCTATGACATCTATGTCCTTTCCTCTATACCTTCTACCAACTAGAAATGTTACCTACACACAGCTTGCCGACATGCTTAACTTTCTTACCATCTACCATTTCTGGCCTTTACCAGTTACTGCTGTAATGGATGCAAATGACAGTCTTTATACAGAAGCTACCAGAACCTGCACTTTATGTATCTTCCTCCAATTTTTACAAAATGATGCTATCTCAACATATATATATATTTCCATGTAGCAAACCTATTATAAATTAATATTGTTTTACCTATTGAAAATATTTCTTACATTAAATGTTTAAATAGCCAGTGAAATTAAGTTCAACATTTATACTAAGATTTCTTAAAGCTTCAAAGACAAACAATCATAATAAAAAATGTTCTTGTTTAATCTACAAAATAAGTACATTTGGTTTTAATTATCTGGATAATGACCAAGCAAGTACATCAAGCACATCCCTTCCAAGAGATAATGAAAGGCACAGAGAAGCAAACAATATCCCTGAGAATAGACCAATGCATTCTGACTCTAAGGATGACTCCAGTAATGAAAATCTGTCTTTTGCAAATGACTCATCTTCTGAGGACTGCACTGAAGATGTTGAAAATCAGGATGATGCATGTGAAAATAAAATTATCAATATGAAGATGAGGAACAGCAGTCTATCACTGAAGAGCTGTTTGATAATAATGAAATTGAGGAAACAGCTAGTGGTACAGAAACAAATGAAAGCAGAGGAAATGTCAATGATTATAGTTAATCAGTAACTATTTCTTTAAATGCAAGAGGAAGAGATAGCAGACAGTGAGGAAATACACTAGACAATGATGTTCCTGACTCAGTAATGAAGTGAAAGGACAAAAAAAAAAAAAAAAAAAAAGAAAATAAAAAGAAAAAGAAAACAACGTTGCTGATGAACTAAGACTGTTAACACACTGCATTCAGATCTCAGCAGCAATTCAGTACTACTATTCCTATACCCAGATCCTGAGAGGGGCTGAAAAGTATGAATCAATGGTAAGTGAAGTGCTTAGGCCCTCTTGGGATTTGGTTCTTCATTTTTCCTGAAATTAAGACTCATATTGACTATACAAGGAAATAATCTTCTGTTTATCTTTATCTCCACATTAGCTGATGATACTAGCAGCAATACCGATGAAAATGTACCTGATGTAACACCACCACAGGAAACTAATGATCATAATGAATCCACTTGTTGCTGAAGTACAAGGATGCAAGAACATACATCTGTTTAAAACAAACAAACAAACAAAACCTAAAGACAGATTAATTTTTAACCCAAACAAGTGTTTCCATTATCGGTCTTTTCCTGCTTGATACATTTACTTGTGGCCCTACTTTTTTTCCCGCTTTAAATACATTTTTCATAAATAATATTTTAAAAATTTAGCTGTTTCTACCACATTGTCATACCTCCACAGAGATTTCAAAATACTTTCAGTTTTTGCTAGCTCTGTCTAATTGTCATTGTGTGATGGCTGATTAATCTATTTTTTTTCTTTTTGTCTAAAGATAATCAGCAGTTAACTGGTATAAAATATCTGTTTCTGAAGCAGCTAATGCTCTTTCAGACCTATTTTTAGAAGTTTGTAACTTGACCATAAATTATCACCTTCAACTGATTTTTAATTGGAATTATTATTTACGATATCTGTTACAGAATTTTAAGAACCAAAATAACAGAAATATGTTATTGAATTTTTGACCAAATGTGACCTTCATCATTTCATAGAAAGTGTTACGTTTTCTGTCTATGCTTAATCACTGCATTGAAGTGCTGGGCTATATTTTAATTTTTAGACAACAGGACAAATAACAAAGCAAAACCTAAATATTCTTTCAAACAACACATGACTAACTTGTGCAACTCATATTGGATGTTGCAGAAGCTACATCAAAACAAAGCCATAATAAACTAATTTTAAAATCATTTACAGAAAAACATGGAAGAAAAGTGGTTTAGAACTGTCAGACATTAATGTTGCAGATACAGCCATGAACTCAAGATGTAGCACTGCATTAGGACACTGTGCCAACAATTATCTAATGACATGCATTAAAACAGTGTAGATACCAAAGAGAATTTGGTTTTGTTGTAAAGCAAGAATTTTATCTCTAGGTGGAAAAAGCTAGATCGACATTATTTTTTGAGAGGAAAGAAATGAGCTTTAGACTCAGCATAAACAGGTAATGAAGTAACAGTTAAGAGGGTCAATAAAGGCCAGAGTACTGAAGTTGCAATTGAGGATGTGTCCAGTAGTGACTGAAGCAGCAAAGACATCCAGAGTACAGAACCAACTTAGAAGCTAAACCTATGGAGATGTTCAAAAAAGGTGGATATGATCAAAACCAGGTTACAGTTGTAGGCATAAACAGTGACACTGTACATAAAAGAGGTATAATGTAAGTGGAGGAATAAAGTCACACAGAAGCTTCAAATGTGGCATTCAACAGGTTTATATATGGAGAAGGGAGATAGATGTTTGCTGAGAGAGGTGTACAGGTAGTTGATTTCAGAAACTGTTACTTTTCTCCAGTAGGATGAGGATAATTGAGGATAACTGAAAATAGTGGAAATGGGTAGTAGGTGCCACATGGAGTTTTCAAGAAGATGACAAAAATCTAAGGATGCTGACAAGTCCATGAGGCCAAGACTAAAGATCCTATAAATTAGGAATGTGAGCAGATCATAAAATAAGACAGAGAAGAGATAAGAAACACTGCTAGGGAAAAAAAAAAAAAAAAAAAAAAAAAAAAAAAAAAAAAAAAAAATTTTTTTTTTTTTTTTTTTTGTTTTTGTTTTTGTTTGTTTTGTAGGTTACTGTAGAAACAGATAGGTGTGGCACCAAAAGAAGGAAATATCAAGACCATGATGAAAGAAACTGATTGCTTTAGTTCATTCCCCCTCCCCAAATAATGAAACAATTTATAAGGTAACTATCAACTTCTTTACTGTTATCTGAAGGGAGAAAAAAAATGCTTGACAAATTACTTTTTCTCTTTGCCTTAAAAATATCAAGGAGTAAAAAGAGTCAGGAAGAACCTCTCAGTTAAAATTTTCAAAACCCATATGCACCACATGAGAATGAAAAAATAACAGATTCACTGCTTGTGGAGAAACAAAGAATTAGAGGCAAAAATAAGGATGGAGACTTGTACATTCATATATAGCAAAAAAAATAATGTAAATAGATGCTACCTGGTTACCGTGTTGTGAAGCATGTTGCATTTCAGAGAATTATCTGTATTGTAATTCAGGGCAAAGAACATTTCTAAGGTATCTTCTATGATTCTTGGGCAAACTTAGATGAATAAAGAATGAGCTAAGTAGTTTTTGATACTACAGATGTGTAAAAATCAAAGGAAATGATCTTCCATTCACTCCTTTGAGCTTTTAGAATGCCTCTAGGTCTTTCCATTAGAAGACAGAAGTCTGTTACAAGGATCAGAAAACAGTATTCCACTGGGAGCAATTTGATATCTGTAATAGAGTTGCCCTTTTTTTAAATAAAAAAAGACTTTACTGATGAACAAATTTAATGCAAAAATGCTTAAGATAAAAAGAGCATTTTAGATCTCTTAGCTTTGCAAAGTCAAGCACACAAGAAGTATGTTTTATTTGAGATGATGCAAATTATCTTATGGTATCTAACCATCTTTGCTATGTAGCCAAGCATTCCAAGGGCTTGTCTGCCTATTATGGTGGTAAATATGAACACAAGATTTGCCTGTGCTACTCCATAATTTTACAGAGTACAAGCAGACAAAAAATATTCAGGACATTGTTGAACACTGTTGTTTAAACTAAGTCCTCTTTCACATACAGAACACTCATACAAAGACAGTGAAGCAGTCCACACTTAGTGTGTGTTTAAACATAACTAATAGACGTATCTGGAAAGAGGCATTAGTTCACTAGCATTAATGCAGCTATCTGTTTTTAGGAGCACAGGACGAGAAGGGATCAGGTAGGTCCCTAAGGCTAGGTACCCACTGTTGTGGGCAGCAGACATTAGGTTCAAGGAGGCCAGATGAGCATCTGTTCCACAACCATCACACCCAAAATGTTACAGAACAGTTCTCTTCCCCATGACAAAAACTGCAAAACTAAAGTTCAATCAAAGCTATAACGTGTCCAAGAAAGAGGATAAGATCCATCAGAGTTCTAGGCCTCTCCAAACAGCAGGGACATAGTCAATTTAACTGCTTACTTGTTCCTAGAAAGCTGGCCAAGAAACTTGATAGAGAGGTACAAAATAACCCATCTCTCCCTGAAACATTATTCTTGAGAGAAAAAAAATAAATCTACTATTGTTCTTAAATCCAGAGGTTGGTTTAGCCCTAAATATTTGAACAATATGGCACACAGTCCAAGTACAGAAGATATTTTAAAGACCTTATAAGGACAAGTGCACTCAGCTCTACAGCTATGGCAGAAATTTAGAATGTATTAAATAATCAGATTTTTAAGTTTAAAATTTTTAAAAGTATACCTGTAGTAAGACACTGTTATTGCTTAACACCTGCTTCTCAGGTACCCAAGAAGATGACTGTCTTCAGGAAAAAGAAAGAAGACCCTGTTGAGGTTGCTCAGCAGACACACAACACTACTACTACTACTACTATCTCATTCTCTTATTTTCTTTCCTTCTTTTCCTCCACAACAGTGGGATAATTTTTCTGTTCTGAGATGTAAGAAACAACCTTCTGAAGATACTTTGCTGAGAACAGCTGATTTAACATTACAGCTTTGCCTCTTCAGGCTTGGTACTGTTAAAGGGATTTATCTCAGCTAACTTCAGCTATCTAAAAATTAAATTTCTCGCCTGAGGTGGCTATCCAGTATCTTCTCATTAACTATAAGGAGGAAAAGCACATTCAGAGGGTAAGTCACTCTGAAATGAATGCATAGGACAGGTAGGGGAGGGAACTCTTTGAAGGCAGTCTTTATAAGTACCAAAACTTTTGTTCATCTGCTGAGTAGTGCTGGATGCCAGGGTCTTGCAGGTCATTTCCAAATTTGAAGGGGGGTGGGAGAGGGAAGTGATCCAGTGTCTCCCTCTATCATATTGTTTTATTCACACACATAAGTAGGTGCCCACCTACATAAGTAGGTGCAAACACAGAGGGTAGCTAATTACACTTAGCAAATACAAGACTTAGACCATAATTTTTCAGCAAATACATTACTGGGGCGAGATAAGGAGAACTGCTGTAACAGAATTTAATTGAAATTAACACCTGACTCTAGAACACCTATGAACATTGTGTGGCCCTCTGAGCATCAATGAGACACCATTTACCACAAGGAGTGGACTTCCTCTTCACATACCTGACAACTAAAGCTGCGCTGTCTCTCTTCTCATGGCCTATGGCCAGTGGCTGCTTTCAGTGTTGTTAGAAATACAAATCTCAGCAAAGACAGGCAATCTTAGCATTCCCAGCTCTAGCACTGAGTGCTGGATGGGCACAGAGAGGGCGGGTGGATGTTGTTCTGGGACAAGTGAGAGTAAAGAGCCGTTATAAACTTCTTGCTCTTCCCTCCATTTTTTTTTTCCTTTTCTTTCATTTTCTCTCTCCCCACAGTTCCCATTTGAAGCTTGGCATCAAATGGCCGAGAAGCTGAATCTGAAAGCCTTAGTGCAGCTCCTTAATTTAACTGCTGCTGTCAGGCCCACTGAAGTAGGATAGGAAGGGAAACAGGAATTTCCCCTTCGAAGCCTTGTTTTAGTGAGCCTGCCACAACAGCACTTCAAAGCGAAGTTGTTCCTTCCCCTCCCAGGCCAACTTCCACCCTCAGCAACTCTACAGAGCAGCTGGGCTCATTAAAGCTCTAACACCACAGGAAACAGCACAAAGAACTAAATTAAGTTAAGTGCCTCATTTATTTATTTTGATGTATGAATTAAACAGCATTGTCATAAATCTGGTAGCAAATCCTGGCCACATCAGAAAAAGAAGACAGCAAACATTTCCGAGGGAAAATTGAAAGTCCCTTTAGTTCTCTAGATAACAGTTCTTTGTCAAACCTCATCCCAAAATCTGCTTTACAACAGGCTGATTTAGATCAAGGCAAAACTACAAAAGAGGAAAATCCCTATGGAGAAGAGCCCAGATCCTTTTTAAAACAATTGGGTTCCAAAGTTGGACAATAGGCTAACAAAAGGATGCTACCTCTTTAAATAGGAGTTTTAACTCATCCCTCTCTAATTATTCATGTAAATTAAATTCTACAAGTGAAGAAAAATTCATAAAAGTCGTACTTATTCATCTCAGAGGGAGATCTGGCATATGAATAGTGCCCATAACCTCAGAAGGTGAAATGTAGAAAATATCACAGGCAACTCCCACCTCAAGTTAACTGAACCAAAAAAGGGAGAATCCTGATGTGAAGGAGACTTGAAGGAGATCCTCCCTAATCGCTTCTTAATAGACTT
The DNA here is from genome assembly GCF_003259725.1 of Athene cunicularia. NCBI lineage: Eukaryota > Metazoa > Chordata > Aves > Strigiformes > Strigidae > Athene > Athene cunicularia. The sequence goes on from NW_020799091.1 coordinate 42,561,626, forward strand.
GCAGCCCTGACACAGGAAACAAATCAGGAATTCTGAGGACATGTAATTGTTAATCATTCACATTCACTATCAAATTCAGAAAGAACTTAGAAGCACAGACAATGAACTTCATCACACTGAAAAATAAGGCTTATTGCTAAGGGTATTCACAGGCTTCTATAACATACCAAAGCAAAAGCTCTAGCCATGACAATTCCATTGTATTTCCATAGTTATTTATTGGACTCCAGTGAAGGGAGGGGGGAAAAATCTTTATCAGTCATAATCAATATGTTTCATAAGCAATTTTTTTCTGTAGGATTTAGCAATACTAGATTTATAGTTCTAACCTGTTCAAAATACTTACCAGAATTTCAAAAGATGAAACAGACTGAGGTTCTCTGGGAAAAGAAAAAAAGGCCAAGAGAAAGAAACTGAATTAACAGCTCTTACCACACCACCACACATTGTATTAATGAACATTGTGTCAGAATGACATTGCAATATGGAAAACTGAATTATTTATTTTTTTTTTATATTTGCTCTCCTAAAAAAAGAACAGAAAAATGGGATTTGAAGTCAAGGTAGCAGAAAGCAGCTAGAAGGTCTGTGGAATAAACCACATAATTTGACACAAAAATGGTTACAGGAATGAGGAAAACCATATTAAGGATAATTAGGTAGGTGTTTATTTGGTGCCAAACCAACAGACCTATACATATCTCCTTTTCATTAAAGCTTCTTGTCCAGAGGCATGAAAGAATACCACACTGGGGTTTTCTCTGCCCAGAAAAGCTACACTAACAGAAGTGGTGCAACCCCTGGTGAGGTTTCCAGATCATGTATGGCTTGTTGTTTGATTCCACTAAGCCTTTCCAGTATAAATAGAGCTTATGCTGACAAAAGAGTGCTTTACTTTGTAAAACTTTTTAAGCCAGCTCTTCAAACAGGAGCTCTACCAGTGAAAGCAGATTTTTTTTTTTTCCTTTAGTGTTGTCACTGCCTCTACACTTCACCTTCTGTCAAAATGGAAATACTGTGAAAAGTAAAATCCCATTCTGGCCAGCGCAAAACACAAGCCAAACTTTCTAGTATAGCCCCCACCCTAGCATGAATGCAATCAGAACATATACCTATGTGCATATATGCATATAAACACACACACTTACCATATGTGTACATGTAACCGTATCCACAGTTACATTGCATCAGTATATTAGTACAAAATAAAGATGACCCCTCTACCAGGTAAGAGAGCAACACAGATTTCGAATGGAAGAAGAGCCTTGTACAATAACAGAATTACAATGTTAGGCTGAGATGAAAGTTCCCAGAAACAGCTTTGCCCTGTAATTGGGCCAGTTACTGGTTCCCCTTCAGTGAGTTTCCTGACAGGAGGCCCTATCCTCAGAAGGTTTGCAGCTTACAATTGCCTGCTTCAGCCTCTCCCTGCATCTAATTGCCGGCTTTCTTGTGTTGCAGATGGAAAGGCTGATTGCCAGGTGTGAGGGATGGGAAGGATTTTTCCCATATCACCAAACTGCTCTGTTTAGTTTGGGTTTTTTTTCTGCCTTCTACTCAGCATTCAGCAGGTCTGGTTTTGTCAGTATTTAAATGAGCATTCCTGCCACCCTGGGCAACTTCTGCTGTGTGAGGAGACAGGAAGAGCCTCAAGGGCTCTGCAACCCGGTAAGACACCAGCAGGTGAATCTTGAGCATATACATATATATATATAGCAGGACAGGGAATATGTTTCTGCACCTTAAATGGTTCATGTCTTTCTGTGTCTTCTGTCCCAGCAGAGTGCCTTGTGACGGATCAGAGGAAGTATGGCTGTTACTATATACCACATTAGAAGTTATTATTCCCAGGTGAGATCCAACTTTGCCAGCAACATTAGCTGGTTTTACTCCAGGGAGATTAACAGCTGTTAAATACAGCTACAGCATCCTCACCGAGCCAAGTGGCATGTCTCTTACCAGGTGCATACTCAGGGCTGGCTCTGCTCACACAGCTGTGCTTTAACAACACTTTTCCTTTGGAACTTCAGGGGATATTGAAGGTTTTTTCTGTGACACTGCTATTTTGAACCCATTTCTGGAATGTTTATTTAGCTTTTCTGTTCCACAGAGCTGTGAGGTATAACTCGAGACAAACACAGAGATGTTGTGCAGGAGAATAACCCACCCTGTGGAGTCTGGGTGCTTGCTGTTCTTTGGAGTCTAGCAGAAACTTATACAAAATCCTCAAAAGATTACTAGTGAAATGCTGAAATTCCCCTCCCTATGACTGATATATTTAACAGGCTCTCCCAAATTCACTCAGAATCCGGCTAAACGTAACCAGTAGTATCAAAATTAACATGACATACTTTCCCAACACACAGCTAAGTAATATTTTTGAGAGGTCAACAAGGTAGAAAAGAATTTTCTAACAGGAAAATATTAAATTGTGTCAGGTGCAACATACAGTTAACCACACAACTTCACAAAATGTTCTCCAGCTATGATGCCATATATCTTAAGTTTCTATTGCATGGATTTATTCTAGTATAGTTAGAAGAGAGATGAAAACTGGCCTTACAGCTCAAAGCTAGTTACAAACTTAACTATGAAGAGACTAGTGTCTCTCCATAATTAGCCCATCAAACAGGGAATGTGCTTGTCAGCCAGTGAATGCATATACAATTATTCAGCAGTGTTTAAAGGAATAAACATGATCAAAGAGCATCCAAGAATTAGGGATATATCATTTTAATCTCTGAAAATTGCACTGCACATCAAATGCATGACAAATAGAATAAAAGACAAATTTGATTTATAAAGTTTGAATACCACCTAGGGGTTATAGTGACATCATGCAGCAAAAAAAAAGAATCAGAATTTAAGATTAAATTTCACCTTCAAAATTCAACAATTTTTATTTTCAATACTGCTGAAAATACATTGAAACAGATCTCAAACCCATGTCTTTCACAGACCCACAGCTCATGTCTGTGCTTTTCTTTAACTGTTCAAACCCCACAGTGCAAGTTTCTAAACTGTTGAAGGAAGCCATAACGTAGCCTTGTAATTACAATGACTTGGTTGTCTCCTCACTCCTTCATGCATGTTTTTGGATGATCTTAAAACTATAGTTACTCTTCCTTATCACTGAAAATTAGCCACACTTAACAGAGTTCCTTCCAGACTTGTTAGGCACATGGAAAACACGGAAAAAATGTGGGTAGTTTCTGTTCTGTGCTTGATCGCACAGGGTAAGCAGCTCTCAAACCTCCTAGTCCTCATCTGCTCCATGTACTCATACCTCTGCACAGGTGAGATAAGCCAGGACAGTCTCCATGGGCCCTTTCCTTACAGCTGCACTAGTTCCCAGCTCACGCCACACAGTATCAACCTCTAACTTCTACACTGGTGTGAAAGACTTCTGCAGCAATTCTGTATCAGGTGTTTGGACTTGAGTTGGTCAGTTGCATTAGATCAGTCGCGGTGTATTTACACCAGCCAGATACTGAGGCATTTGGGTATTTTTTGGAGTCATGGAAATCTAGAAAGAACAAAGATAAATCCTTGATGCAGTCCAGTTCAGAAACAGAAACACTGGCACACTCTTTATGTCTGTTGCTGTTTAAGTTAAAGCAAAACAACCAGCAGGTAAAAAGCAAGTCTGGACTCTGCCTTGTTTTTCTATTTCATGCTAAGATTAAGATGTGGCTGTCACTTGTCCCTGCTCACATTTTATGCAGGATGAACCGCTCAAAACTTGGTTTGTACTACACTTCTCCAGGTGGCACTATGAATACACTGATGTCTTTAGGAAAGGAGGTCCATGCAGCAAGAAAGCACGATGTAGATGAGACAATAGGATGGGATAGTGCAGCTTCTGCACAGTGACATTAACAGAGTTTTTGCACATAATGCTATTTATGGACCTAAAGTCCTGTCCTTGCATATTATGTGTGAAGCTACTGTGCAGCAAGACTGCACATAAACATTCATATAAATAAAAGCCTGGCATTAAAAAAAAAAAAAAATGACACATCACCATGTAAAGGATGCCTTTCTTAACTAATGCAGCCCAGCAACAGGACTCCAACTCCGCCAGAGCGTTTCAGGTGAATCTTTGTAAGCCCTTTTCTTTCAACTCAAAAAAAAAAAAAATTTCCATTCCAAACCCAGGCTCTATTGGCTTTTTTGAAAAAAAAAAACCACCACTGAAAATGACATAAAATAGAAATGAAAGGGTTGATAAACCACTATCCTCCTTGCTCACTGGCAGGATGTGTTATTTTCTTCAGAAGTCCAACAGACTTTCTACTGCAGAAATCTCTGTGTTCTTCCCAGGTCCTTGGGAAAAGTCGGGGGGGGTTTCCTACTTCAGAGCTCTGGCTGTGTGTCAGCTTCCTGCTCTCCATGCGCCCTCACCACCCCCAGCACCCCACAGGCTCCCTTCTCGCAGTGCCTCTCACTCCCTGCCTGCCTGTGGTGGCACCTGGGTAAGTCTTCCCATGACTCGCTCCCAGGGATAAGCCAAGATCTCCCCATTCTTTAGTCTCCCACAACTCCCATGCAACCACCAAAATAAAAGAAAGAGGTGTCTTCTTTTTGGCTGCCTTTCTTGGCTACCTCTTTAAAAGGAAGATGACACATGTTGATGAAAAACTAGCAAGCAAACACATAAACCAGATGCCATCTATCACAGGTCTCCCTGTCCTCAAGTAGCTGACAACTCAGCTTTATTCTCTCTCCTGCCCTGTAGCTCATGGTGTGCCTCAAAGCTCACTGAAAACAGATATTGATCCAAGACACTGCAAGGATAGAGCCTTTTGAGCAGCTCTGTGCCATCATTTTTCCTAAGGATTTGAAAATACAGAAAGGCTGGGTCAGCTCAGAGGGAGCCTGGACGTAACCTGGGCATGCACAAGAGTGGCAGCGTCTGCCCGAACTGAATACACCCAGGACACGCTCTCTCTGCAGACTCACTGGCATGAAACATTTGCTCTCTGCAAAGGTATATTTTTTATTGCTTAGCCACTCTCAACTAGATTAAGGTTTTTTTATTACCTTCATCAACTTAGTATCTGTCACTTTCAATTATACTGACTCATATTTAAGAATAATGCTACTTATTTTAATGTGTTTGCTGTAAATCTAGCCTATGCTAACAGCTATAATGCAAATCATTTGTGACCTGAATCTTGAATTGTAGTCTAAAAAATGCTTTGTATTGTTTGCATTGCCATAGTGTTCAAAAAACCAATGAGGATTGCGATGTGACTGTAGAATTGCACCAGAAGCACATGAAGACTGGCTCCCTCTCTCAAATACTTCCCAAATTTAAAAAAGATTTAAAAATTGATCGAAATAATGACAGGTCCTGAAATGTCGTTTCAGACATCTCTCCTATCAGACATGCAACACTGAACATGAAAAAAGAAAAAACATCAAGAAACAGTTAATTTTCACAGTGGTTTGTTTTTTTTCTAAATAAATATATATAACGTAGAACTAACAAGTCTTAGCATCAACTCACTTTTGGGTGCAGGGGCACAGGCAGGAGACATTTCATAAACATTTCAGAAAATAAAAAGATCTTGAATTAAAAAAAAAAAAAAAATCAGTTCTCTTCCAACTTTCCAGAAGTGTTTTATTCTAGGCTTTCATTCTTCAACTTTCAAGTTTTAAATATAAAATATTAGTCCCTGGGTTAAAGAAGGATAAAGGGACTAATATCTGCCTTCTAAAGAAAAAGATATTGCAGCCAATTTGTAGGGAGATTAATAGTCTGTGCAGTTACACTGGATTCTCAGAATAAGGCAAACTGAGAACTAAACATATATCAGTTACTCACAAGCTGGAAGATACCACAGGTAAAAATGAGATGCCAGTGACACCAAGTCACAAAATGGCCATAATAAGACTAAGATCTTTCTGTGATGTTTTAAGGGCTTGGTTACCAAAAAGCACAGTTGAGAAAAAAATCTATAAAATGTTAAACCATCAAGAAAGACCAGTCAATAATAAATAGGTGCCTATGGGTAGGATTTTGCCATCCGATGAGGAATTAAATTCCGGAAACAGGTATCACAGGAGTGCTGCTTTGCCTACTCATGCCCTCATCCAGCTGAGGACCTCACAGCTATGGCTTGGTCCAGAACTCTGGTTCTTGCTGTCATCACTTTGTTCACAAATTTTGATGTAAAGACTTGTTTTCAGTGAGACACAGGGAATCATAATCAGGTCCTTCTCTTTCAAGGTTTTTAATAGTATGTCAGTCTGTATGGTGTAGACTACAGAGAACTGTTGCCTCGCTACAGGCCAGATGAATATTATTTGCAGCAAACTTCAAGTGGAAGTCAGTAGATGACTCCTCCCCTGCCTCACTTATAGCATGAATGTTGAGGGCAAGTGGCTATACCTGGCCAAAATCTAACAGAAGGTACAGATTTCATCTTCTAAAGCTTACAAAGGCACTGGGCCTGAAATTATCTGAGTAAACATGTCAGCAAGTAGCTGATGTTAACTAACAGAGAGGCAACCTGACTTAGTCTTGCAATAAGGTTACATGAAAAATGAAACCAAAAACAAGACTCTGATACTCAGTCTTTGTGTCAGAAAAATAGAAAATAAGTAGCACTTTGATATGTAAAGCGATAAAACAGTATTTCTCTATTTCCCACAATTACCAAGGGACATGCTTTTCGGGAGGGCATGCTTCTGTACAGCTGTATTATCATTCCCAAGCATTTGTGATCTGTTGCAATGGGATCAATATCACGGGAAATCTCTTTCTTTGCTGTTCTTAGGAAAGTCTAAAAACTGTTCACCTGTACAGAGACAGTCGTCTAAGTGGAAGAAGTGGTACACCACATACAGATGTGCGTCCTGAGAAGCCCAAGTCCCTAGATTTTTGTTGTCTGTAAAAGACCTCATCCATTAATTATTCACAAATCATGTTACTTTTGGCAAAAAGTTTATTGAAAACATTGAAATCTTCTTTCAAAATTAGCATATGGATTAACTTTCCATCCCACATTTACAGCCCTAAATCTAAAACACAATCCCTGCCTTGCTTATTGGTTAAAGAATTATCAAGGAAATGCCTGCAATGGTGTCCCTAAACAGAGAGGTTCTGCAAGCAACTCACTTGTCCCAGAACTGCAGATACTGGGACCTCAGGAGCAAGCTCTCTGCCTGCAGAGTGAAGGGGAAGAATAGGCAGGGTATCCTGTAGAAGTAATATGGAAAAGCTTTTGGGTATTTGGTGCCAGATTTATTATACTGGTGTGGTTCAAGGTGTCTTTTCATGCCAGGCTGGCAGCGAGGCCAATATTCACTTTCATGAATATAGAAGGGGCAGGTGGGCAGTCAGTAGGGGTTACTGCTGGTAACTCTTATTTGCACTGAGTGTTGACATCAAAATGGGGATCACCTGAGATGTAGACGTGGATCTCTCCAAATGCAGGCTACTTAGCATGTTATCTTCCCCTGTAAAGCCCTACCACAAGGGGAAATCTTTTTGACAAGATACCGCTAGCAACTTTGCTATTCCTTGTGGCCTCAGCAAATTTGCTGTCTTGTCTAACTGATCTCACCCTACAGAACAGTGTCAGTCACTGTGTGCTCAACTCAGCCTTAGAAGAAATGAAGCAATAACCTCCTTCCTAAGCCTCCTGAGGGTACTTGACCATGTACCTGCAGAGCAGTGTGCTCATCTAGGTATCTCCCAAATACACACCATGCAGCAGACAAAAACCGGGGAAGGTGCTAAAAGGTGTTCTGGGTAGCTTGCTTTGTACTTACCTGTCGTCATAGATCATCTTCCGTAGTCAGATGAATGTAAAATAGAAAATTCCATTTTAATCACATAAATATGTGGCATTTCTACTTATTTCCATTCATTTTGCAAACTGGTTTAAAGCAGTCATGATTTTACACTACAGGATAATATTTCAACAATTATTTTAAAAAATTTATTGAGCCTGCCTTACAGGACTTCTGTCTTCCCTCCATCCTTGTTCCATTACTCTCTTTTCTGTTTTCACTAACTCATGAGTACTAGGGTGTACGTGGTTTGTTACATCCACCATACAGCAGAGCCTCCTTCTGTTTATTTATCCCACAGCCAACCAGCCTGTGAAACTGATTCTGCTCCTAGACCAACACAAAATTACTAGAGTAATTAATCTTGTTTCAAATTCTGGCCATCTGTACATAATCTCAAAAGACAGGTGCTTAAAATTATCTTTGAGAATACCTGTGGAAAGATACTGATCATCCAGATATTTGCATACCTACCACACTAAACACAGAGAGGGGGAGCTTTGAAAATTCTGGCATAGATTTCAATGCTTTCTGCAATAACCTTAGATAAAATGCATTGTGTGTGTGCTTCAAAACTCCGCTTCAAACACTTGTGCCAGCGAAATGCTGCCATTTTAATTCTGAGCAAACAGTGGATCACCTGCTGAGTCCAATGTTAGGTCTAAAGTTTTCTGTCATTTAAAAGCAGTCTTCTGACTTAAATATAAAATCAGTGGCTTACACAGTGAATCATTATAAATCTCTTGCAAGCTTTTAAATCAATCAGTCAAGCTTAGAAAGCAGTGATTTGGAGAATCATAGCTCTGCGGCTTTGGGGCCTTTTTGTGGCAGGGGTAATAAAAGTAAACAATTTTGTAGCTTTTAGGAATAGTGGTTAGTCTGCTTTTTACCTCCCAAGGAGTACCCAGGTTTGACTAAGTAGGTTTACCACAATATTTGAAAAAAATCCATTACTTACTATTATTTCAAACTCTAAAAGAGAGAATAACATACCAAAAAAGCACATTTAATCTTCTTGACCATAAATCTCAGTCTAAAATGATCCTTTACTCAGAAAATAAATTATTTTCTGGCTAATAGTGAAGACTGAAAATTGTGAATGCTTTTCAGTGCAAGGGTAGTTAGAGAATTGCTGCACTGGTGGCAAAAGTAGTGCCACCTAGAATTAAAGATGCTTAGCATTTTCCATAAATACAATACTGTTTTCAGCTGCTCATAACTTTGGCACAGCTGAATCATGAAGCTGTAATTTTCTGTGCCTCTTCCTGGTTATAGTTTGTTTTCTGGAGAAGAAGCAGCAATTCAGCAAAGGACTTTGGAAGTTTGTCAGAACAAGATTAGAGAGAAATTTTTATGCCTGAAAACTGTACTTAACTCCATACATCTTCCACAAATTTTCCCATTTGTGTAGGGACTGGTGTTTTTTAGTTACCTTCATAACCCCTAGTGCTGGATGAAAAATGCATCTTCATGAGAAGCGGTATAGTGTTTTATTTGCTTTGTCTCTGCTTACTTTTGTGTTTTTATACGTACATAAGTATGTGCATACATTATTTACATATGTGTGTATATGTATATGTGCATACATATACAAAGAATATATTTTTTTTTTTTTTTTTTTTTTTTTTTTAGGCACAAAAGGTGTGCCTAAGCAGCAGAAAGGAAAGCTGCTTTTTTCTGGCATCTCCACTCTGGCAGAGGTGACACTTCTAGAGAGGTCTGCACCTTTCCTGAGAATGAGATTTCTTTCCTGGGGAAGTTTTTGAAGAAGATGAAGATGGAAAGACATAGGTACACAGTGTCATTATGTGGGCTGGGAGGAAGGTACAGCCAAGCCTTAGGGGTGACAGAAAGCAAGGGATTTTTCCAGTGACTAGAGGGGTTGCATGGAGCTTGTTTAGCTTTATGAGGAAATTAATTTTGCCACTCTGGAAAGCCAGGATAGAGAAAAACAAGAATCAGCCCATAAAGACACAATATGGAGAGAGGTATTTCTTTTCAGATCTTTTGCTTTAAACAGTGCCACTGAATATACTCTCTAAGGACAGAATTATTTTTTTCAGGTGATTATTATCTATTTTATCCAAACCGAGCGTTACCGACGGGGAGCCCCGAGGTGGATCTTGGCACGCTCACTACGCTGCAGCCCCATCGCAAGGATCCAGCTGAACCCAGGTCCTGCTGCCCTCCACATGCAAGGGTGGTTGAGTCCTTGCTCTGGTCTGGGATCTGCATCTGTCCCTCAGCTGCTGACAGAGCTACCGGCTCTGCTGCAGTCTCCTTAATCTAGGTGCCCAGCTGGCTCACTGTAATACAAAAGAAGGAAGAGAGAGACTTTAGGGACCCGTGAGTCATTTTCCTCCTCTCAGCAACACAAAGCGCCTCTGGCTATGGACCTGGAGGACTATGCTTTGTGCCACAATCCTAACTCACTGTGGTGTTTCGAAAGGGAAAGAGGCACCAAGAACAAAAAACGACAAATAATTGTTTGACATTTGTAGTTAATTTTCCTGATACGGTGTTTGTGACCGTGTGAGGAAGCCAGGGAGCAGCCCATCATTACAGCGCAGGAGAAGCCACACGCAATCAGCACTATATTCCATCTGTTTGAGTCATCTGCCTTTAACAGCATCTACTGCTGGTTAAATCAAGACATAAACTCACTAATGGACAGTTACAAAATTTCCTCTGGAAAGCAAGTTTTTCTGCCACCTCTGATGACTTGTACTTTATAACTATAAAATGTATAGGGACAGACACTCTAAAATTATTTTATCAAACACCACAGTGCACACAGTCATTTCATGCAACTACGCTTTTAAGTTATATTCTTAAATGAATACCAGGCCCTTGGCCCCTGTCATCTCTTACGATAATGAGTTTCACATATTAATTACACAACGTGTAAAAGAACACTTCCTTTGATCCATTTTAAATGCTGCTCTCTGACTGCATGGAGAGTTCCTCTGTCCTTGTGCAGTGCAAGGCAGGGGTAGCAGCCAGACCCTCTGCACTTCTATTGCCTTCAGTGAGACTGGGAAGTAAGTGCTCAGCCCCCCTGAGAAAAAAGGCTAATTGTGTGACTTCTTGTGGATTTAGGAGCCCAAACGTACATATTCTATGTTAAAACAACTTTGCAGTTAAGCATAACCAATGATTTTCTCTTGCAATGACTGGGCCCTTCCTGCTTTCACATTAGAGTCAGAGGCTATTCTTACTATTATTTCTATATTGTTTAAATCATGCATGAAATTTTTCATGTAAGCAATGCAAAACCTAATTTTTATGCAGTGGGCCTGAGATAAACCCTATGCAGCTGATGGAAAGAATGTCTCTATGTTTGGTCATCTTGAGATCAGACCTAAGGTTCATTTTTTTCCTAACATACACTTTGCTCCAGCCAATTTTGCTTGTAATTACCTGAGTTTTGTGCCTTTCTGTCTATGGCACTGCATTAACATACTTTTATTGAAATATATTTCTCATTCATGTTAAACTGAAAAAAATTAAGAGCTTGCAGCAAACTAAATTCAGGTAGATATAACATCATAGGAGCAGTGTTTGAATAGAAACATGAATCAGGTAATAAATAGCTCTCTTTGATCATTGTTTTTAAAATCTCTTGAACCATACTTTGATTAGTTCTATTTAATATTTAACATCTGGTTAGTCAATTTCAATCTGCAACGAGCACTGCTGGAAAAATTCTATGCTGACTAAATACATTTATAATACTACAAAGCTGACATGTAATTGATTTTAGTTCCCATAAAAGGATTACTTTAACTTTTCTTAATCCATATATTAGGGGTTTGTGAAGTCCAGTGAATTCACACCAGGGATACTAAGTGTTTCTTCCTTATCAATATTTTATGCAAAACCGATAGGATTATATATTCATCTAAGTATTGCTTGCTAGTTTTTCCACTGGAAAACAGCTAAAAAGCAGAAAATATCACAGTGTTTCTGTAGCATTGGGACAGTGAAGAACTAATTGGTGTTTTCTGGTTTTATATTAGCCAAATAAAATCATACTGCACTGAAATTTGGTAGGGCTGTAAACTACAAAAGTTGTTTCTCCTGCTAAAAGGGTATGACTGATGTACATTTTTAAACTTTTGTAACTGAACAAAAAGTATCAGACTATAACCTAGTTACAGGCTTGATTTAGCAAACATAGTATTTCAGACCAATGTGAGTTTAGGAAGTCATGAAAATTGCCAGTAGCCACTGAAACTGGCAGTTCCCAGTTGCCCAAGGTTAACCCAGGCAATATGGTAATCCTGTTTATCTCCAACCTAACAGAATAAGTACCATATTAATCGTATATATAAAGCCCTTATGTGTCTTAAACAAATGCAGAATTAATAAAATACAAAACTGAAGGTCTTTGACTATCTGGGAAGAGTTTATTTTATGAAAATTTCCCTGCTTAATTGATCAAGGCCACATGCAGCGCTGTACAGAAGGACTAGATCTCACCTTTTGCCACAGTAAACCCATTCTTTATCTATAATAGTAAATCAAAAAGGGTTTGATGCAAACATTACCCCTAAAGTGAGGAATTAAACAGTATCTATCCCTACATAATACTACATAATACTGGGTCAGGAACCAATGCTTTGCTCCAACCCTGAGTGCCATGGACCACTTAGACTACACCCCTTCACAAGAAATTATCTTAGAGAGAGGTAGTTGATGTGGTCTAACCTAGAACAAGGGACAGCAGTATGTTTACAACAGTCACATGGATATCATTTTCAGGACTGATGCTAATTTATTATTCTGTTACGTGAAATTCACATTATTCTTTTTTCCATTGTAATACTAAATGAATCACAGCATCTTTAAATTACCTGATCAAAATCATAAACACTGCTGCCATTTCCAGGAACAAGTGGAACTACAGTGTTTTTTTCTCCTTACACCAGGTGTACTGCAGTGAACTTGGATTTCCATTGCTCATAAAGTATCCCCTTATATTTTCCTTCAGATTAAGATTAGCTCAAAGAAGTGTTTTAGATCATTAGGGATTCGGTGAAGACAGACCTGGAAATATTAACTATGAACCCCTCAGTTATGAACCAGGATTTCCATTCAGGCAAGGTGCTAGTACCTTTGGATCTTATGAAGCAACGATGCCTAGATTACTTTATCGGCATGTGCTTGGTTTTACATGGACTTTAAAGCACTAGATAGTGATCTTGTGCCTCCTTTTCTTGGATTTAGATACCTGCTTTCCACTAGAGCCCTTCAAAAGGCAATTGATGTGTTTTTTTCATGTTGCCCTATATATTCCTTAGAACCAGGCCTCTGCTTGCAATCAAGAAATGAATTTCCGAGGTAGAAAATTACTAAGTAATAAGGACAATCCAAAAATTAGTGTCTCCAACAATCATATATCCTATTTTATGTTTCCATAAATTATTTTCTTCTGCTCTTTTATCTTCACTGGAATGCAGATTTACAGCATAATTGTAATATTTACATGAACTAGTAGGCAGCTGCACTTTAAACCACTTGTTGATGTAAGTCCTCCCTCTCCCTCAAACTACTCACACTAATAAAAAAGGAAAGTCTTTCACTGTGGTTTGTCCAGAGCATCCAGAAGACCCCTCTGCTTAACACATAAGCAATAATTTACACACTTGGGCCACAGACAAGTAACTGTTTTGCAGGGAAAAGACCAAAATGCCAATTGCATTGTGCAACTGTGATACACAAAATCTACATTATTCCCAGTATTAAAAACACTTGAGAAACATTGAGGCATTTGTTTTGGAACCAGGAGCCTGCAGCCCGGAAACAGTGTATAATAACAGAAAGAGTTTTATTCGTTAGCAGCAATGCTACATTGCTTGTTCTGAATATTTATTTTTCAACATTAGCATGTGGCATATAAATGATACATGGCTCTGGGATAGATTTCCATGAAAAACCTATTCCATCTTCTGTTCTTTCTATGAAAGATCATTCGGTTATGTTTAGACAATTGAAATACAAGTATATGATTACATGACCCTGAGCATTGTTCACCTACTAATATTATCCTCCTCATAAGTCTGTAGGAAAAAATTTCTGTCGGTTTTACAGAATTCCTCCAAATAGTCAGTCCAATGTTGTTGCTGTGTAAGGTCAGAAACGGTATCCAAGCTCACAGCGATAAGTCCTCACCAGCTAGTGAGGTAAAACGGACCCTGAACTGACAGAAAACCCTTAGGTGGGATATTTAAATCTTAAGTAAGTGGTCAGTTAAGTGCCTGGAGAAACAAAAGGACAGATAGCATATTTGGTATGCTAATAGAAACCTATTTACTAGAGGAAGTGACAAAAACATCAATCAAATCAGAAAGGGCTATTAAGAACTGTTAACTCCCTTTCAGATGAGCAATGATTTCCATTGGGAAGTAAATAAATATTCATGACAGGGAGCAGTGACAGAAATTTCACCAAAATTACACTCTGGCAAGGCTTCTGCACCAGACAAATCTTTAAGAAGGGCAATTGGCCTGTGTTCTGGAAAGGGATAGAATATTTAAAGAGCTCTACACAAGTCCCAGAAAAATCTATTTCTGTTTTGTTTTTTTTTTTTTTTTCATTCCTCGGAAATCTGCTGTAGACCTTGTATTTCAATATTTTCCAGTAAGTAATCAAAAACGGGGATTTTTAAGGATTTAAAGATCACCTTGATATTAGAAACCCCTAATTCCTCATACTTGTTTTAGTATCTTGTCAAAAATATCTCTTTTTTTTTTTCTCAATATAAAAATTCTTGCAAAAATTAGTAGTGGATCCTGATATTCCACATCATTTGAAAATTAAGTTTGAGCTTTTTCGTGCAGATAATTGTACCTACCGAGTTCTAAATTTATCAATACTACAGAGTTAAAGGGTCATTATACATTTACAATGTCCTAGAATCAGATTTGAAAACAAATACTTGCTGGCTTTTCCTTTATTTCTGTATGAAATAAATAAATCTTTACCTCTTATTTCCTCCTTTAGGCTGACACACAAGGAAGGCAAATTCTAGCTTCATCTATCCCTTTTCCACTTGTTCAGGAAAATAATATTTTTGTCCTTTTTAAGAAAAAGAAAATCAATACAGATTAATAAATATAACAGCTCACAATGCATTAGAGTATTAGTAATGTAACCTAAAATTAAATAACCTACTTACAAATATGGCAGCCTTCCATGCCAAGTTACAGCCTGGAGCAAATTTTAATGGTTAAGTTATGAACCTCTAAAATAATGACATGTCCTTAATACACTATCTTAAATGTCTCCATCTTTACCATTTTTTTTTTTTTTTTTTTTTTTTTTTAAATATACCAATTAAGGGATATTTTTCAGATAGCTTTGCAGATTGGTTACTTGTGTGGAGTTAGTTGGTAAGAATAAATGCTTATGCCTTATCTCAGTGCATGGAAGAAGAGATTTTTGCATAGGGAAGCAGAATATTTTTCCTGAGATCTTCAGTGGAAAGAGAAAAAGGATACCCTGGCTCATTTCCTTAAAAGCTTTCTCCTTTATCAAGATTGTATGTCAAAATCACAGAGGAAGAAATTCCTCCAATTCTCTCTGTTGAGCAAATTAGCAATTTGAGGAACGAGGAATTTTTTTTTTTTCTGTGAAGATTCACTGATCTTGTAAAGGATTTAGGGGATAATTTATTTTTAATTTTCCCTTCCTAGATGAATCATAGTGGTCCAGATGTAGATCACTAAGACTAGGGCCTAAAAAGAGAAAATATCTGTAAAATTTATCCGTAAAATTCCATTTCATTTTGTTGCTGGTGTATAGCGAGGGTAAGAGACTCAAAAAGGATAAATGTAAGATTAAGAAAAAAGCTGGTGATTTTTATAGACTGAAGGAAAAAGGAGATTCAACACCAAGAGTTCAACATCATTCAGTCATTCAGGTTAGGCACCAAGAGTCACCTGAGATGCCCTGAGATATTTAAGAAAGTTTAGAGGGCTGACAGGTGTGACACACAGTGTACGGGAAGCCCAGGCTGGGCTGGCAGCTGCAGACTAAGCAGTAAACCCAGGTTGCCTCAAACGACAACAGTCTTATGCTCGGGCAGCTAAATTTTGCTCGTAGAGTGGGATTCAGTTTGAGATCAGATCTTCTATATGTCAGTGTCTATATGTAGGTACCTCCCCCTAAGCTAGGAGCTCAATTCAGCTCCGTCTAAATGTGAATGTCTGGTGCCATTTGAACTGACTCCGGACTGGAAGAACCAGCTGCTGTTCCAGAGGTGCTCGGGTCTCCCATGGGTCCTATGTCACTTCTGCCAGCCCTGTGCACACGTCAGGGGTGTCTCAAATGACACAGGAGATCTCTTTTCAGACAATTGGCTCCTGTTCTAGGCGTCTGAGCTCTCTTTACGGTCAGTACAGGTGTAGTCTATAGAAATTAAAGAGCTATTTGTCTTACTCTAAGATAGACATGCTAGGTGAAATTCAGTTGCCTAAAGAAAGGCACCTGTGGCCATTTCAGATGTCCTCATGAATCTGAGACATCCCACAGGGTTGGAAGATATGACACAGACCTTTGGGGAGATCTCTGCTCTTCTGAGGCAGCAACTTGAATTATATTAAATCCCTCACCATATCTAAAATGGTAGTATAAACCTATTTTTAGGCATGAATCTCACCACAAACCTTCCTTAGTACAGTGGTAGAGTAGACACCAGGGCCTGTTGACACCATAGGCATGGCTCAGCTGATCACTCATAGGCATCTAGTACATTTTGAGGTGTCCTAGATATATTGAAAATCAACATGGGGCTGACAGAAATGATACAGGACCTATGAGAAACCCAGATCCTTCTGGCACAGCTGCTAGAGTCCAAATGCTGGGATATCTCTAGTAAATGCACACCTGTGTGGGGGCAGCTGAGCCTGGTCTTAAATATCTGCAGACTGTCTAGCATTTCTGTCTTCTTTTTCTTTTTCTTTGCTTTTTTTTTTTTTTTTTTTAATGCCTGCAAGAATAAAGGGAAGGTAACAGTAAACAAGTGAATCTCAGAGACAAGAATCACCCTGAATACTGATTATATGGTAGGAAGGCTAGGTAATGGAAGTTCAAGAAAATCTGTGCCTCTCAGATGTGGAGGTGAAGAGGTATTAACTGCAGTGCTTTCAGTGAAGTTGAAAATTACTGGTAAGTGCATCTACCCATTTTAAAACTTCAACCTCAAGTGTGTGTTTTATTTTTTGTGTGCATCCTAGCCAGCAACTGGTATGTGTATGGGGATCCATGTGTATGGTGATATATGTTCAAGCTCAGCTGTGGCAACTGCACAAAACACTGCAAATCTAATTTGGATGACAACCTAACCCAAATTTTGCTCTTAGTTCAAAGTAACATCACACCTCAGTGAAAAGCTACAGCATCTATGCAAGTCCTTAAAGGTATGACTCAAAGAACATGTATTTGCATACAGTGGTATGATCAGCTCTGCCCCTAAAACTGTCATTCTTTTCATATTGACCCACAATTTGCCAGTTATTAGCAACATTTCAGCCTCAGTATGGTTACCAAATATATAATGTATCTGTATGCAATTACATCACTGCAGTACATCTTATCATAATGAGCAAACAGGCAGATTCATGTAGTACCATCTGATCTCCTTTGCATTCATTTCTGTTTTGTAAAAGTATGTTGTATCAAACAGTGTGCAACTGCTAAATCACTACTTGGAGGAAGGCACCTAGTCTCATGCCTGTTTACTGTCCTTATCAACATTCACTTTCAGGCAAGAGGTAGAGTTATTTGATGTAGCCAAACATCAATACCATGTCACAAAACAGTGTTTCTAATTGAAGTGCTGCATGAGACTAGTATAAAAAGTTCCATGCATTTCTTTCATATATCATGAAAGCTCTCAAAAATAAAGTGGTATTTTATGAGATCACCAGCCATCTACAATTTCTTCATTCTAAAACCAGTAATGTGTGGGTTTCAGGGAATGAGATCCAATGTTGCCTCATGGCTCTGAAGGTTACGTCTAATGGTTGTGGTTGCTAAGTATCTCTGTTCTTTCCACATTGACAGTCTACATCAAGACAAGAGCTGACTCACTGGTCAAAGTCAGTCACATTTGCCCTTTGACCACTCTTCAGTTCATCAGCCTTTTTTTGTTATGGAAGCTGTGAGATGTGATTAGAGCAGTTGCTTCTCATAACATAAATAAAAAATGTACAGCTATCAAAACCCTTCATCTTCATTCAGAGGTCTGAATAATATTATAGTTAGTGTCAGGTTTTAATGACATAGATTTCCAGACCCTTTCTTTGTAAATATCTACCTTTGAAAATAGAAATATTGAAAAAATAAAGAAATGTAGACCAGCCTATTAAGGTTGAAGTTTATCTCGGTTTTTACAGACATCACAATAGATTTATGAATTGTAGGTGCTTTTAAAGATGAGTATTTTCAGGACCATTGTAAATAAAAGAAAAGAAAGTGCTTGGAATAAAACTGTGACAAGCAGCTGTCAGAGCTAGATACAAAATTAAGTCTACAATCTTGTAACAAGATCAAAAGGGACCAACCTGGTCAGCAAATATAACAAAGATTCAGTAATACTTACGTATCTGATAATATTCAAATATATCTACAAATCAGTGTGGAGAAATTTACTTGCATAGGTGAGTCAATAACTATTTCTTGCATCCCTGCGTGTTACCTGACAATACTATCCATGTAAAGACCACTCAGGTACCCACCAGGTGTGAATACATGACCAGATTACATGTCTGGAATCTGTTTGGTTTTACAACCAGAGGTATTATTCCCTGTCTGGATTTAGTCCAATTGGGACAAATCTACTCTTTTTTAATGGTTTGATTATCCGAAATTATACTCCAAATGTAACTTCAAATACCACTTCAAAATCTTTCTTGATGTTGGTTTAGGAGAATATTTTCTATGCAAGCGTCCGCTCACCAATTTTAATAACTGAAAAATTATTTATGTAGTAGTCAAAACACAAGGTGAATATAATTTCTGTAAATACATTGTACCTATCTGTCCAGACTGTAGTGACTATAGCACTTTTATGAGCTTCTTTAGGAAACTAGTTGTACGTTCTGGTGGCTTGGATCAATGGCTGCACTTGTAATTATTCTTGTCCCCTCTGAGCTGCAGAGCCAAGCCTCAGCCACATGTTTCTGAGCAGGAATGTGTGGACACCACTGGGGTTCAGCTTTCCCACCTGTCTCAACATCTCTGCCCCTGCCACAAGATAAATCCAGGGTGGAGAAGAACAGAAATATCCCACAGAAGGGACTGGGTGACCTTCAGTGCTGGAATACAAGAAAAGGGCTGAAATGGATTACTGTAAAAAATGGAAGGTCACACAATCAAGGACTAGTAACAAGAATTTGGATTATGAGCTGGGAGTTTATAAATTGGAAATGACAGAAGAGAAAGAACAGGCTGTGTCAGTCAATCACAGAATACTTATGTGTGTTTTAGCTGAAAAAAACTCCAATGCCTAGAGCATATCGGGGAAGATATACCCATCAGAGACAGGAAAATACTAATGTCATCATGTGCAATTCACATTTCACCTGGAATACTGCATGCTGTTCTGTTTATTTAGGAAGGATGAATCATATGGGAAAAGGTCTAGGGAAAGGCTAATAAAATAGTCAGGGGAATGAGGAGGAGAGAGGAGAAAGGAGACTAAAGCTGTGGTTGCATATTCACACATCACTTCTGACAGCAGCAGCCCAGCCATGTGCTGCTCCTGACTATGTATCACTGCTCACTGCTGTCAGGGAACATGGACCCCCAGACCTGCCAGCTTCACTCACTGGGAATTCACCCAGGGGAAAGAACCGGGTTGGGAAAACTAATGTGGATGTAAATACTATATGGTCCTAAATCAGGGGGGAATTTGAATGATCTCTCCTATTCTTCTGAGTGCTGAGCTTTTGGAGTTGCCTTCTTATAGAAGGAGTGAGGGCAAAATGTTTTACTAGTTTCCAAGGGGAGCATGATAGGTTCACAGCTAACATTACACAGCACAGTGCCCTTAAAAGCAAAGGGATGGACAGAGTACTGCCAGTATGCTGTCTGGTTGCATGTTCTTTTACCAGTCCAGTACTTATTTCTATGTCTATGAAAGACTTCAGAAATTTATGTCATTTTTTATCTTTACTGCATTAAAAAATATGTAATAGCACAGAACTAGAAGAGAAATATTCCTCCAAAGGAAGAAGAATGGATTCATAAAGCTTGGCAAATTACAGTCATTGACAAATTAACTCTCTTTCTGAGAGATCAATATCAAGATTGTGCTGCAACTTGGGCTCCGCTCCATGTGTCCCACAAAAGGGTAAAAACCCTGCTAAACCATTCCTTTTTATTGTCATTTTAAATAAATGAATGACAATTTTATCATTCAGAGGACCTAGGAGTGGCTAATTGTGGTGGGTTGACCCTGGCTGGACTCCAGGTGCCCATCAAAGCCACGCTATACTCAGCTGGACAGGGGATAGAGAATATAACAAAAGGCTAGTGAGTCAAGATAAGGACAGGGAGAGATCACTCACCAATTACACAGGCAAAACAGACTCAACCCGAGGAAATATGTTTCATTTATTACCAATCAGAATAGGGTAATGAGAAATAAAACCAAATCTCTAAAACACCTTCCCCTTACCCCTCCATTCTTCCTAGGCTTAGCTTCACTCCCAACTTTCTCTACCTCCTCCCTTCCAGCGGTGCAGGCAGATGGGGAATGGGGGTTGTGGTCAGTTCATCACACAGTGTTTCTGCTGCTCCTTCCTCCTCAGGGGGAGGACTTCTCACACTCTTCCCCTGCTCCAGCGTGGGGTCACTCCCACGGGAGACAGTCCTCCATGAACCTCTTCAATGTGAGTCCTTCCCACAGGCTGCAGCTCCTCACGAGCTGTTCTAGTGTCCCCCCACGAGGTGCAGCCCCTCAGGAACAGGCTGCTTCAGCACGGGTCCCCCGTGGGGTCACAAGTCCTGCTGGTAAACCTGCTCCAGCGTGGGCTCCTCTCTCCACAGGGCCTGCCAGGAGCCTGCTCCAGCACGGGCTTCCCAGAGGGTCACAGCCTCCTTCGGGCACCCACCTGCTCTGGTGTGGGCTCCTCCCCGGGCTGCAGGTGGAGATCTGCTCCCCCGTTACCCCCCATGGCTGCAGGGGCACAGCTGCCTCACCATGGGCCGCACCGCGGGCTGCAGGGGAATCTCTGCTCCCGGGCCTGGAGCACCTCCTGCCCCTCCTTCTTCACTGACCTTGGTGAGAGCAGGGTTGTTGCTCTCAAATATTCTCACTCCTCTCCTCCAGCTGCTGTTGCACAGTAACGTTTCCCCCTTTTTAAATATGTTATCCCAGAGGCGCTACCACCATTGCTGATGGGCTCAGCCTTGGCCAGCAGTGGGTCTGTCATGGAGCCGGCTGGCATTGGCTCTGTCGGGCATGGGGGAAGCTTCCAGCAGCTTCTCATAGAAGCCACAAATGTACCAAACCTTGCCACGCAAACCCAATACACTAATTGACATTTAGGGCTCTCCTTTTGTATCTCAAACTGAACATGTAAATGTGTGCACACACAGGTGTTCGTATGTGTGAATATACATCTATAGAGTTGAATTACTATTATTGTAATGAGAATAATCCCCACAGCGAACAACTGCTGTTCTACTGAAATGGCAACTGCTCTATACTAGTTTATTTAAGAAATCTCAGCAACCATATTTATGAAGGCAATGTAGAAAAAAAAAATTCAAGGAAAAATTAGAAAGAGATTAAATAATTGTGTATCGAATTTAGCAGAGTTTGTACCGTTGGGCCTCCACTGCTTTTTCAGGCCAATCTCAGGTTGGCAAAAGATGTCACATTCTTGTCTGTATCAGAGTTTCAGTCTAGTTAACCTTTAGATGCTACCTAGCATATACACAGGGGAGTCATTTTTGCATCAATGTCATTCCTGTGTTTCAATTTGCCAGAATTTTCTACCACTATTGTAATAATGTCCATCCTTAAACAAGCAAAATTCCCCACAGATCCCACTCCTCCAAAGAAAAAAAAAGTCAGTAGCCATCATTTTAGCAAATGGATAGAAAAAGAAGAGCCATATTTGATAACAGACTTCAGATGCTTTGCATGGCTGGGATTATAAGCCAGTCATAAACTCAGCCTCACTGGCCTGTTAAAGAGGGATATGGCTGCTTTGCAACACCAAAGCAGTGCAAAATGGATAGAGCACATCAGTAAAAATGGTCCCAGATGTCTTAAATAATAAAATAATATACTAAATGCTTTGCAGTGCTAATGTGCCTTGTGCACACAGATCTCAAGACACCTCACAGACATTAATGAATTAAGCCCTGTAAAGTGGGTAAGTATTATCCATATTATGCCCAAGGGGAAACTGAGAAACAAAGATGTAAGATGATGGTCCAGGAAGTCTGTGACAGACGTGGGAATAGAACCCAGGTCTCCTGGTCCCCACTCCAGGGCTGGAGCAACAAAACGCTCTCTAAATTCATCTGTCAAATATTTTTTTAAGTAAATTTAGTCCTTATGAAATTGACAGCCCCAAAGACTGAAGTGCTCTAATAAACCACAGTACAGGTACGTCACCATCACTGGCTGCACAGATTTTTCCCACACTGTCTCAATAATAAGCTTCAAATGCACTTGTTTGGAGACTGTGGGCTGCTCTTTTTGCCTCCTGCCCATTTAGCTCTGAAATGTCTCAGTAGAGATTATTGAACTATGTACCAAGATTGTTCTAATGTGAGCAGGTAATAATAATCAGTGACATATTCAAACTAAGTGATCCTTTGTCATGTCCAACCCACATTTACCAGTGTAGGTTTTTTTTTTCTCAGAACTACAAAAATCATGTAAAAAGTCTCAGAACTCATCAACATTGTTAAGAAACTGGACTGTGGGGTTTTTTTCTATCTTCAAAGCTTTGAATTCTATCATAACAGACAATTCAAGTAATGCCAGCTTTACCGGCACTATCACAGAACCATTCAGGCATGAAAGGACCTCAGGAGGTCTCTGGTCCAACCTCCTGCTCAGAGCAGAACCAGCTCTGAGGTCAGCCCAGGTTGCTCAGGGCTTTATCCAGTCAAGTCTCAAAAAGCTCCGAGGCCGGAGACTACATGGCTTCTCAAGGCAACCTGCTCAAATGCTTGAGTCTCCTCAGAGTGAATTTTTTTTCTACACATGTAGCTGGAACTTCCTCTGCTGCAATTTATGTCCTTTTCCCACCATACCACTCTTTGAAGGGTCTGGCTCCATTCCCTCCAAAACCTCCCCATAGGCATTTGGTGAGTTGTCTCTTATTCAGGCTGAACAAGACCTGGTCCATCAGGCTCTCCTCACAAGGTTACAGCTCCAGCAGTCTTGGTGGCCCTCCACTGAACTTGCCTCAGCTCACCAGTGTTTCCTGTACTGGGAGGCCCAAACCTAGCTTCAGCACTCCAGATACAGGTTAATGGTTGCTAAAAAATCATAGAATAATAATTTCCCTTGATCAGCTGTCTACACTCCTGCTGCTAAAACCCAGGATACTGTTAGCCTCCATCACTTCCAGGGCACAACATTGACTCAAGTCTATCCCCCTTGTTCACTAGGAACCTCAGCAGCAGGGTAGGTCATGATAGAAGCTCTACTTGTTGCTGTCAAAGTCTTTTGCCAGTTTGAAATCCACGATGTTTCTGTACAACATTTCTGTGTTCTTATTTGCACCCTGTCCTCACTGTTTTACTGGCTTTTGCAACTGAAATTCAGTCATGAGTTCCAGGTTCAGCCAAGCCAATCTCCTGATGTGTTCACCAATGTACCTGAGCATCTGGGTGGAGCATTCTTGAGCTTGAAGGTGGTTGCCCTTAAAGACCTACCAGCTTTCCTAAGCTCTTTTGCCCTTTAAAGATGCCTCCCACAAGATCTCACCTATCACTTTCCTGTGTAAGCCAAAGTCTGTTCACCTCAACCTCGGGGTCTGTATTCTGCTACTTGCCTTCCTCATGCCCTTTAGGATGTTGAAATGCATTGCTTAATGGTAGCTACATGCAAGACTACCACTGATTGTCACATCCCAAATCAGTTCTTCCACCAGGGCATCACCTTATCCAGCATCTGTGTTAAGTTGTCTCCAGCACTCTCCAGCAATATCATGGATTGCTTGTTTCCTACTTGTAAGTTTCTACAGGTTAAGTGATCAGGGTTCTCGATACAGGGTTTTTCACTAGGCATCTTATAAACACATTGGAGATGAGACAACTAGTGTCCCAACCTAACAACATAGACCAAAGACAGGAGGTGAGTTTGGGACTTGGGACTTGAACTTATAACCCTCCTTCTCACAACCAATTCTAATTAGAAATACAGTATTTTTAAAAATGAGATTAATTAACTAATGGCACCATTCCTTCAGAGATGTTGCTGACACGCTATCACTTGAAAGCTTTACATTTAAATTAGATACTCTCTGAAAAAATCATTAACTATCCAAAAGGTTTGACATAGAAGCAACTTGAAAAAATTTTAAAGCATCTATTATGCAAGACAAGCATGCTTCAGATTAGAAGTTTATATGTTTATAAGTATGTCTCACTATCTGGAAAACCCACTCAACTTACACATAAGCCACAAGGCATTCATAAGAAAAATTAGTCTTTGCTGAGCTGGGTTGGATTAAAATCAGTGACCTATAGGTAGAAAGCTTTGTACATCATTAGTGATTCCCTAGGGCAGCCTGGTAAGCACTAATGTTATGCCTTCTAGAATGGAGCTTGTTTTCTAGAAAGATAAGCTTATTAATTCAGTTTTTGACCTTTATTGAGCACTCAGGCAAGGTTGTCCACCCCTCTGGACATAAAGGTAATACCTCCTGCATACATTGCTCTCAATCCCAGACACATTCTACAATTAAATATTTCAACCTCTTCCTAAAGGATCCACTCCCATTAAGTAGTAAACAAGCACTGCAAAAGATATGAGCCTAGACTGCTTCCTAAGTGTGTATTGCAAGTTAAAAGTTCAGACAATTTTGCAAGGACTTTGTATTAACTTCTGGGTTTTTTTGCACACAGGCACACAAAAACATTTTTGTAGTCATCGAAGATTTTACGGTTTCATTCTTGAGAGAACTGTAACTTCATGGAGAGCTAAGAGGGAGAGCAGAAGTCTGCTGTGCTTTCTCAGTAACCATCACTGCCTAGAAATATTCCCAGGCTCTGGATCTTCGTTCTTCATGTTGCTGAACCATCAGAAAAGATTTTGCTGTAGTTTTAACCCAGACCAAAAAACTTCTTCCAGCCATTCCCAGGCATAATTTAGGATATAGCAAGCGCCAAGGACCATGATTAAGTGGTGGCAATTTACATGTGGCTACCCTGTTTTGGAAGGTAAGGATTTTACCAGCACAGATACCAGCCATTCTATGTCAATTAGCCTTGGTGCCAGAGAGCAGTCCTAAAAATATTTTAAATTTACCATTTTAGATCTGGAAAGACACAACACAAACTTCTATTTTAAGATTTCAAGAGTATTTAAAAGGAAGCAGAATGAGTATGGGACATTTCGGGGTGTTTTGGAAGCAAATTGAGGACTAAGGATTGCAGACATCGTAGTAAAGCTTGACCTTCTTCAAAGATAAAACCTGAAGTTTTGGATTTAAAATTGTAAGCATTCATGGTGCTTTTTTGCTAGGCATCATGATCCACTGTGTTAACAAAAAACTATGCAATATGTGCTACAGAATCCCATCATTTGGTTTATTCCTTTTGATATTAATTGCAGTACAGTAAATGTCATTCTGGTCAGCTATACTATAAGAAACATTCTGTTTAGAGATTTAACTCAGTGACATTGTCAAGCTCTTATTTTTCTTGTTTGGCAAATGGGAGATCTATAGTTACCTAGAGAGATATTTAATAATAAGGATTATGAGGACATAGAATTGAGTAAAAAATCTCTTAGCTTGGAGCTCAGTGCAAGTCTTAACCTTGGGTGCAAGTTAAGGGATGAGAAAGAGGCATTTTCATCCAGAATCAATTATCACAAATGCTCCCACAGTCATGGCCAAAATCACATTACTTGTAATAAATTAACAGTACCTGGCAATTCTTTTTAAGTGCCTATGGTTTAAGATTTAGAAAAAAAAAAAATAAAAAGAAGAGTTAAAGTTCAATGCAAGGAAGGAAGATTCTATCTTACTACCTTCTCTGCTATACCTACTCTCTCTTGGTCAGAGGCTCAGTCTCCTGCACCCATGATCCATGTCCCATATCACCTTCCATGCCTATTTTGGTGCCTCTGCCTCCTAGTCGTTTCTTTCCTTCACTCTTCAGCACTCTTGTGTTCCCTTGCCATTTCTCTACATGGTAACTTTTTCATTATCCCTCCACATCCTTACATCCAATATTCAAGAACAGATCTTCACCATCTTTCTTCTTTTACCTTGAAACAACATATGTTGATTTATACCAGCTAAGAAACTAGCCTCAGAAAGTGAAAATTATTCCTGTAATTTTTTTCTCTGAAATCATGCATAACACAAGGTATGTGAAATTCCAATGAGGCCGGCAGGTACTGGTCAAGATGAGGTGTAGGCCGTGAAACTGGTCTTGGACAGGAGGATAATTTCTGATGTAGTTACTCCTATTGATTGCAGTTGCATAATACATAGCTGGCTCCAGAAGCAAACATTAGAAATATTATTCTGTGACTATTTGAAAAATTATATATAGCATGATTTTACTTCATATAGACACATACTTCTTATATGTTCATGGTAAGTGAGCATGAGTTAACAAGACTAATTCAGATTTGCCTGTGCTAATGGTTGAGGAAGAAGTTTAAGCTAATATTAAGGATGCAAACATCTAAAGCACACAGAACATTCTCTACAGTTATTATGTGTCAGGAGCCATAGACTGGCAAATGCAGAATTAGTAAACTGTTAAATGGAATACATTGATTGCTTTTACATAACATAATACAACTTAAAACAAATGTTCAGTGTCCCCATAAATCTTTACTAGTGCTTTTCCACAATGATAATTAAATAATATAGCAGCACCCTTCACTGCTATAAGCATGCATTCACAAGCAACGACTTTGTGATGAAAGAACATCACATTTTCATTCTTCAGACAGACACTAATTTTTAGTGGTCGACTTTCTTGTACGAATGACACTTTGAGCAAGATAGTAGCAAGACCAAAAATGGAAAGTTTTCTGAAGTTTTTAATCTTGCATACTTGATGACAGATTCAAAATCCTAGCATTTTTTTTCAAGCCATCCTTCTGTTTCTAGGACACGGCAGCCAACAGAGGGAAATAATGCCATGTGAACTACTTGGCCAGTCTGTGCAATAAAACACAGTTTGGTTTTTAGGTATAAACTTACCAAAAACCTTTCCCAATTGATTCACTAAGACCTTCCAAATCACCAAGAATATGAAGCCAGTTGAAGAAAGTATTTTTGGAGAAACTGCAATGCAAATATCCCACAAGAAGAAAATGATGCAATGTTCACAAATAAAATAAGTTGCTGAAAATCATTTGCTTAATTCTAGTTAAGACTGGTTTTGTTAGTTCATATACAACTGGGTATGTTGTATAGGAATGATATTGATGCAGACAGCATTCCTGCTTTCAGTAAGAAAGTATTCCCCTACCATCTTGCTTAGCTAAAAATAAAAGAGACTTCCTTTATTCAGATTTTGTTATTTCTCTATCACAAGTACACTGGAATAACAAAAGTTGCTTTTACCATAGCACTGAGGCAGACAGAACAGGAAAATGTAAAGCAACTGTTCTCTGATCTTCATGTACATCAATTACATGCAATAAATTCCCTGCTGTTTGAGCACAGACAGAATCTCAAATGCACATATACTTTGGCTATTAGAAAGTATAAACCAAATAGTGATAAACAGTGACTATTTGTTGTTTAGATTTATTTTCTGAGTAATATAGCTGCGTGGAAAAAAACCCAACCTAGTATTGAAGGATGTATCATTTTTAATCTCAGTGCTTTGGCTACTGCCAACATCAGATAGAGTGTCATATTGCAATAATTCAAAGATCTCTCTATTAGTTTCTCTAAGCCTTTAAAGTAAATGAAGCTGTTACAACAGGAAATGTTAGGCACATTCTCTAATTCTCTTCAGGTCTGCAACCTAAATTTATTTTCAGAAGAAATTCAAGCTAAGCTGTATTTTACTTAAATGCATTCATCTTTTTAACCATTATTGTCTGATACACTCTCCAGGTATCTTTTTCTTTTCAATGCCTGCAATAAAAATTGCTGTTGCTCCCTTTTGCAGCTCAGACGTATTAGCAGCAGCATAGTAAGGCTGCAAGCAACTACCCAATGTTACCAACTTTGGGAAGTGATATTCTCTAATTGCTCACATCCAGCACTTAAATATACACCGTAGTCAGAAAGGGTTAACCATCTGAATCCGCTGGAACAGTGCTTCCTAGAGAACAATAGAAAAATCATTAGTGTGTTAACTGAAACAATACCATACTTTTCTCTCTATTGTTTAACCTTTTGTCCACATTACAAATATCTCAGTGTAGTTCTTATCTTTGACCTTGAGGGACTGTAGATTATCAGTGCTTCCGTTTAGATCACAGATGACCTTCAGCTGATATCATTGAGCCCTGACCTGCCTCAGTGATCTGCTCGCACAGAATACATATGCTGAACAGTGCTGGTGTGTGCAGTAGGGGTAAGTGAATTATTTACAAAAATTTGAGTTGACACCTTTTATCAAATGTGGAAAGATGAAGACAAAACAGCTGCTATTGCTGTCGTAAGCAATCTGCTGGTGATTGAATAAAAGTGTCAAGAAAATGGCTGCTTGATGGCCTTTTGTTCTCTCTCATCCAGCTTGATGTTAGTTTGAGCTGTCAGTTAGGAATCACGGCACAGTGATTTATCAATAGGCTGAGTGACCTTCTCGTTCAGCCGGTGCTAGCGTGAGAAGACAGCACCCTCTACTGAGGGCAGGCCGCCGGCACAGCCACGACTCCCAGCAGCCAGTTACACTTTCCAGCACGAACAGGAATCTAAAATAATATTCGCCTTTTTTTTTTTTTTTTTCTGCCTTTGTTTTATTTTTATCAAGTCTTGAATGCTTAGCTGGGAACGCTCGGAAAAAAAAAAAAAAAAAAAAAAAAAAAAAAGGCTACAAACTGCAATACAGATACACAGGTTTTCTAACAAAAGATAAAATAGTAAGTGAATCAATCATTTGAACTCGGTCAAAACAAACTTGCTGTAATTAGACAATGGGACGTGGAAACACAGCGGCTGCAAGACAAGGCCAGTTTGTGACGCGGGTTTTAAACGTGGTGGTTATCTCGCACCCAGACAATGCCAGCATTATTCACATCTATTCTATAGCTCTCATTTTTACAGCTGTATTTTCTCTCAGATACTCTCACGGAATAAAGTACTGACTCCCACGAAGTCATACTGCTTTGCTGAACTTCTGGGACTAAACAAGTGCTCGGGATGTTTCGGGCAATGAACTTGTCCTCTGCAAGAAGCTGGTCCTCTTCCCACCCAGCGCACCAGCTAGGAGCACCGCTCTCCTCTCCGCGCTCACCGACTTCCCAGTGCCAGCTGATCCCAGCAGAGGTTTTGAACTTTCAGCATGTCAGTCTGTGCTGGGTCTTTCCCCATGTGTGATCTTTCTGCCGCCCCCTTCGCAGGGCTGCCCTGCACCCCACAAAGCGGAGGGCAGCCTCAGCGGCGGTGCAAATCCAGGCAAGGGCAGCCCGCGAGCAGCCGGACCCAACTCCGTCTCTTCCCTGTCGCTTCTGCAGTGTCCCCTGCTTCTGTTAACAGACCCCAAGATACCTACAGCTAGAGTATGCTTCACTCCTCCTTATTAGCAGTTTTCAAAGACATCCTCATCAAAAACCGCTTTCTGGACCAATTCTCTCCAGCTTCCTTTCACAGGCTTCTGTTAAATTTCACTCAGTTTTTCTTTCCTCTCTAATAATCTTTTCTCACAGTTTGTGAGACCAATATTCTTATACTGTACAGGACAGAGCAAGCCCCTTCTTTCATTTCTGGAAAAGAGATCTTTACTGCAATTATCAGCTGTAACAGTCATTGTTGATACTTTAACACTTTTTTTGTACTAAGGCTAAAGTAATGAGTGATTTTTTTTTTCTTCAGGGCTCCACTTTTCATATGCGCATGCATGCGCACACAACACCCAAATTGCCTTTGTTTTTTCCTAGTAGTGGAGAAAAAAGGAACTGGTGACTCAGAAGGGCTAGTATTATTTCCTCTGTACATGCAGAGTTTAAAAGTAATTCTGTGAAAGAAGTTTTCCTTAAAAACTGCTGTGATAAAACAATGATTAAAAATCTCAGCAGCTGCCCCTGCTGAGACACAACTTTTTAATTTTTCTCTTTTTTGTTAATTTTGCACAGCAGGGCCCTTTTTGTGTATTTATTTAATCATTTCCTTTTAGGACCCACGAGTTAAACCTGTTCATAACCAAGGAGTATGGTTCGGCACTTAGCTGAAGTTTAGCGAAGTTTTGTGAGTTTTGTGCACAGATGGCCAGATCCTGTGGTTAGATCCATGCAGCAAGAAACTTTCACTAACACAAAGACCCAGATTCCAGGGCCAGCACCGAAGTGTCATTCAGTCTAGGAGACAAATCCTCTCGTGGCACATAGATAAACAGCAGGTTGATTGAGGAGAATACAGGTCAAATTATATCCTTGGAAATCCATGTAGTATCCCAAGGTGATGGGGTACCAGAATGACAAGTATTCTCATTACTTACAAAGGGACACAAATTTCTAGGTCTCTGTCCTAGGCAGGTGTAGTCAGTGGCTGAATAAGGGGTTCAAGTTCATGTCATTTCATCAATCCTTTTCTCAAAAAATATATTTCTCTTTCTATTTATTTTCCCTGCCTTAGTTTCATGGGCATGATTTTTTTCTTTCCTTTTTTTTTTTTTTTTTTTTTTTTTTTTTTTTTAACATTCCTATCCAGTCAGAGCCAATGCTCTGAAATAGTACAGTTACCCTGGTGCTAATCTGACAGAAGTGAAATCAGAGTAATGTCCAGCATTTTCTAGGGAGACAAAGTGTCTTGGCTGACCCTTCTTTGTGCTCACAACATGGCTACCAGCTCAGTGACGAGAAACACCTTCCTGGCTCAGATGAAGGTTACCGAATTGCAAGTTGTATGTAGGTCTTAAAAGCAAAGTTCTTTAGATCATGAGAGTCTGTAATAGGATATAAATGGACATTTCATCTATAAAATGCCTGCTCAGTACACTGTCCTCACACCACAGCTAATGCATCAAAACCTGAAATGGGTTCTGTGTGACAATTTATTCCCCTGGTTACAGAAAATAATGTCTTGTATCATTGGTAGATTTTCTATAGTACTTATATGTTCTACTAAGATATCTTGCAAACTTGTACTGTGAAATTCATTATCAGTTTATATTATTTCAATAAAACTGTTATAATATTTTGTATTTTCTTGTGTTTAAATGGTAATTAATTTAATTTCCTTGTTGTTTAGGGGGTCACTATTTCTCTCAAACTTAAAAATTTATAATAGCTGGGAAAAAAAAGTGTATTGAATGCTCTTGTTGCAGAGATCAGCAAAAGTGTAGAGGGCACATATCTTTGCTGTTTGGGATAATATTCATAGGGTTATTGTTCATATTTATAAACAAATATATTGCTCACTTACATAAAACACACTTAGCATCTTTAATTTAAGGATATTAAATAATTTTTAAAATATTGATTATGAGCACAACTTCCTGAGGAGACGATGATTGTGAGGTGGCATGGTGGTGCTGTTAAGAAGGCTACCCAGAACTTCTCCATTCAAGACACTGTTTTGCTTATAAAAACAAAAGTAATATTTTAGGATGAAATGTTTTGTGCTAAGCCTTTACTTCTGGCCCTTGCTGTGCTTTATCCCTCTCAGTTCATATCCTCCACATGCAGAAGCACAACTCGGGGGGGCTGTGAGGAAACTCACTGTCTTCATCATGAGACAAATGTTCTTAAAGAACATCAGAAATCCATGCCTGTACTGGACAGGAGGACTATGTGGGACTTAGATGTCACCAGGGCCGTTCTCATTGCCTGGCAGAGGCTGGGGAAGTTGTTGGGGACTGTAAGACACAGCTGGCTGGAACATGGCATGTCAATTTTGCAGTGGAGGGAGGACTGTTTCCAGCCCAAATCCAAACAGACATTTCTGGGGACTTTTACAGATGCAAGGGCATTTAATTAAAATTAAACTCCAGTTTATTGCTGGAGCAGGACTTTCACCCCTAGTAAGCCTACATCAAATTTGAGTAAATTACAAATTTCTGAAACTATGCCAAAAATGCTTGTAAAACAGTAAGATTTGTCAAATTAATTTCTGAGAGATTCTATCCATGCCAGACATGCTCTGTCACAACTGAAAAGGGCTTTCCTTGCCACTGAAATTAGAATTCAGGTTATCTAGATAGAGGTGCTTACACTTCAGCTCTACCTGTGTTAAGTCTGTTGGAAGGAAACAAGGAGAGAAATGGGATAACTGCTATATGAAAAGATATTGGGAGGGGGAGTGAGTGCAGCTGGAGATAGGTGTGCAGGCAGTTTGGGAGAAGAGTTCAGACAAGAAACTGGGAGGTGGGAAAATGGGATTCACTCAACTTGCTGAAAAGTTTGGGGCGAAGAGACTGAGCATGATTTGGTGAGAAAATGGGGAGCTGGATGGGGAGTAGGTGTTAAAATTATGCAGAAAAGTGCAGCTTGGCAGAAGACGGTAAAGTAAATCCAGACTAGGGGTAAAGATATGCAGAGTTTGTGCCCAGAAGTACATTCCTCCTAGAGAGTGGAAGGAAACCCAATACTCCTAGGTCTGCTGAGAGCCAATATATATGAAATTGCACCCACAAGACATCTACATTGTGAAACTATCTTTATTTGTACGCCCCACATAACTCTTGATGTATTCAGTGAACAGGATGAACCTGCTGAGCTACAAGACAAACACACTAGTCTAGTATTTCTACCCATTAACTCACGTGGCTAATGTTTTTGTGATTGACGTTCACCATCCAGAAAGCTGCTCATCTGACAGAAACTTACATTTCTGGGTAGGATTTTTTTTCAGTTTCTTGTCTTAGACGTAAAGCAAAATTTGGTAAAAGAACTTTACAAAAGTCTGCCACTCAAAGACTGTGAAACATCAAAATTAAGGTTACCTCCGAGAACTCTAATTTGCCCCTGTGCCTATATTTTAAGTAGTCTTTAAATTGATATCATCACAGTCTATTTTTTTTTTTGCTTGCTTCATTCAATTCATATTAAGGCTGATGCTCAGTTAACAAACAGATATTCAATATTGTTGCCTCCTCACTGTACAATGTATGGCCAAAGATTTTACTGCATACCATACAAATCCTGCTCTGAATACAGAATTATTAATTTCCCCAAGGGCTTCTTTGTAAAACTTTCTGAAATATTTCATAGACAGTAGTGAGTTCACTGTCACAACACCTCTGGGAGATGAGTGTCATTATTCCCATTTTACAGTTGGGAATAATAGTACAAAGAATGTGCCGTTATTCCCATTTTACAGTTGGGAATAATGGCACAAAGAATGTGAGGCCCAAAGTATTCACTAGTTTGGGATGTTCAGTTTAAGAACAGGACAAAGTATTTATGAGCATGTAACATTCTACAATAAAATTACAATTTACTTCAATTTCAGTTGTGAGTGCTTATTGCTTCTGTAAATCAGACTCCAGACACCTATAACACAAGAAACACACAATTATTGACCACCTGTTCAGTGACTTGCTGAGCATCCCACAGGAATTCCCTGACAGATGCACAGATAGAGTAAAATTCCCTATGGTTGCATTCAGCTCCCTTAACCATGACACCTTTTCTTTTCTTTCAGTCTCTTTTCTCAGCCACTGTGCTTGGGATTATTTCATCAAACTTGAACCACCTAGAAGTTAGCCCTGAGCTGGTCATCATGCCTCTCTGTTGAAAATAAGGAGATTGGCTGAATCAATAAACCTCTGTAAGGATAAATGGGATGGGAGAGTAGGTGCCCATCTTTTCCCACTGACTACAGAGACATCCCAGACTAATTTAGTTACACCCAGCATTTAGAAGGCTAAATTACAGTAAAATAAATCCTTCCCAGTATAACTTCCTTTTCTGTAAGAAAATAAATAGAAAGCAGCATCCTTCACAAAAATCTGATAAACACCTAGTGTCCAGGTTCACTTTCTTAACTAAATACATCAAGAGTTAAATATATGGAGAATATAAATATAAATAGTCTCATAATATATATGTCCAGTGGAGGTAAATTAAACCATAATCCCAGCTTTTTATCAGTCTACATAGCTTCTGAAAGTAATTTAGTCACATTCTTTCAACATTGGTTTTTCAAGTAAAACCCTGCTTAACTCAGGCAGGGCATGTCCTTGTCTCAGCTGTCCTTGTCATCTCTTATGCACATTATTGCCTGTATTGTCACATTCTCTGATAACAATAAAGGAACCCATGTTCCATATTGTAACAGAGGGTAGAGTTTTCAGTCCACAGAGGATCAGTCCAAATTCAAAGCCCAGGTCCAGCTCTTTACTAAAGGCTATATGATCAGTGACCTTTAGATAGGACAGATCACATCATGGCTAGATCACCAAACTTGATTCTAAATTTTGGAGGGTCTAGTAAAACATTCCTTTCATAAGTGCTTATGTTTCTGTCTAACTAATAGAGAGAAGGAGATGTTTTTAAAGAGCGCCGGAAGGCAACTCTGTCTACCTAAGCATCTGGATCTCACTCTACACTTGGAATCCGACCCTTAGAATAACAAAAAGCAAAGGGCTTGAGCCACCCTTCTCCAAGTGAAAATCATGTTGAACATATGATATTGACACAACACTGAAATATGTCAGTAAATTCTGGTGCTTTGGAAAAGGCTGCCTCAAATGCATACAAATATGCATTTATGCAAATATGCTGCCATAAATACCAACAAAGTCACAAAAATCAGTAAGGAAACCAACACAACCTTGAGAAGAGATTACACCTAAATGTTTGGAATGAAAGAGCTATCCAACTTCTAACAAAAATAAATGTGTACATCTTATTTGTCATTACCACTCCTCTACATGGATTTTGCAGCTTGGACAATTTACAGTTGCTGTATCAAGTGTCTTAGCCAACTCCATATGTTGCCTTTGTGCTTTTACAGGTCTAAAAAGAGGGTGCTCTCCAACAGCAAGGTCTTGGAGCACTGGCACAGATGTACCATAAAAGCAAGCTCAGTTAAGCTGATCTGAACACCTGGTACATCTCCAGATATCTGCAACTGAGTGCACAACAGCCAGGTGCACAATGTCAGCTACACACCTGAGGTGGATCAGCTATAGACAGTGGTAGACTGCAGCTGCTGCTATCTCCCGTGGCAAAGAATGTGTGTTCATACCACCAAAATCAGAATAATAGAGCAGAGCACAAAAGGTAGGAATGCTGGTATAGTGTTCAGAGTGGGTTCCAGCTGAGTATGTGCAAACACAGTGCACCGAAAAACTCATCAATTTCTCACTGATGAAATCCCCCAGGCTGACTCTTCATATATCAGATCAGTGGAAAACTTCATCAAACGCAGGAACAGAGACAGGTAGGTCTTGTCAGGATTTACAAAAGACACAGGAATACAGCTCATATCCAATACAGCATTGCCTCTGTGTGCTCCATTTATTTTTCCTAAGACTTTGTAGAGAAAGGTGCAGCCAGAGTAATCCATTTCATGGGTTAAAAAAGTGAATCTTTTCCAATCTACAATATGTTTTATTTCACATTGTCTTCAATCTCTATGCCGTCAATGTGCAGGGATAGTTGTCTGCCTTAAATCTCATGTATGTATGCATCATGACTTCTTCATAAAAGGACTGTAGAATGTTGAATAATATGTAAATTTTATGTTGTAATGAATTGGGTCCTGAGATCTTTAAAGGTCAGACACCTGATATAATACATCATGTTCTTTAATATCAACTACAAAATAACCGTAATAAATTTTGCCACTACCATATCCTCACACGCTGTTACCCACAAAGAAGCACCAAAGGGAATGTGTCATTTGTCAAAACATGTAGGGAAGCTGACGTGTGTACAAGTAATTTTGAAAGTATTGCTAAGGTTAGGCATAGTTATACAAGTTACAAGGTTGGCTTTTGAGGGAAGTAGCACATTGCCAATGAGCCTGTTGCTTAAATTCCCTAGAAGATTCATAAAGCCACAAGGCCATTTCTTTTAAAGTCAACTCACATCTAATGAAATGCCCATGAATTAAAACTAGCTAGCAGAAGCTAAACACATGGCAAATTTAAATTATTGCTATTGATGTGGAGTAAACAAAACAAGAAGCTGTAACTAGCAAAACAGTTCATTTAAGCACAAATTCAGTAAAGCTTTTAAGAGCATTCTTTAGGCCCACAAGTTAAACATGTGTTTAAATACCTCACTCAACAGGAAAAGCATAGACATATGTTTCAATTTAAGCACATGCTTAAATGTTTAATATAAGAGGTACTGAGCGATTAAGTTCAATAGGCATTTCCTTAGCAGAAATAACTCCTAGCAATATTAATGCAAAAGGGAGGAGAGGTGGATAAAAATGTGAAATATACACCAGACTTCACATGCTGTGATGACTGGAGCCAAGGCTCCTTGGGCACACTGCAGTATCAAAAACGATAGGACAAACACAAAAAAAGTGTGTGGCTCCCTGGTGAAGTTTGCCAAAGATAATATGTGAGCTAATTTACTGCTTCTTCACAGCCTGCACAGGTAGACAGCAAAGCCAAGGACAAGAAGTACATATACTCACTGCTTTCTTCTCTCAACCAATTTGTGCTTACCATTCCCGTCTTCGAAATGTGAAGGCAGTCAACCATCTACAAGCTATGTGAGTGGCAAAATCACTAAACTGTACTTTATAGAAATAATAAAAAATAGGAAGTGGCCCTGACCTTCTCAAAGATAGCAAAAGGAAAATCAGGAATGGGGAAAATCATGTCAGCACAAGATGTGTCCAACCACAGGTGACACCGCCAACAAGGTTTTGACAGTTAACTAAAGGGAACTTCTTAAGTAAATAAAAGGCTTGTTGTTGTGCTTACGATCACCATCATGCAATGCTAACAATATGGCACATGTTCCTGGTTTTCTAGTATGGTCCTCTTTTTATGACTGATCTTTCCCCCACTGACACAGGGTAGGATTGAGTAATATTTTGCTTCAATCACTCACTCAAATTTAGCCACATCAAATGCAGGTATTTACTTGAGAGCAAGGTGTCCAAGTTCCAATTACAGACAACAGAAAGATCCAGGGCACAATTCAATTGCATATGTAGCAGCTTCTGGTGCTGCCTGAGTCACTCTGGAGCATCCTAGCGAATGTCACTCTGCTACTTCAGACAAGTCTCACCTGAAACGCAACTGGGCATATATGCATGGGGCATGAATGGGTCATCTGACTATACTGTGAGCTTAAACACCTGGCTCAGGTATGGATGTCTGCAGTGTAGACATATACACTTAGATCACAGAGTCTCATGGTGACTCCCACACTTCCTATTTCTTTGGTAAGACCTAGTTAACCAAGACCAAACTGTCCATCACTTATAAATACTGGCCTACAAATAGACTGTCTGCTACTGGGAATATCCAGAACTCCACACCCCATGCAGGAATGGTGAATGAACAGGCTCAATTTCAGCCCTAATGAACGACTGCTTCCTCATTAACCATGAGTGAAGACCCGAAGACTAGTTGTTGAACAGCCAAAGCTAGGAGGAATGAATGTGATGCTCAATTTTATGCACTTATTTACTGTCACACATAATGTATTGATATAGTTTGTATTACTGGTCTGGTTCTATGGTGTTATAATTATGGTCAATGCAGAAAAATAGTCCCAGAAGACAAAGGCCCTCTGAACAGAAAGCATAGAAGAGAGGTCCCCTCTGGTCCTCTTGCAGCAGGAACAAATAGGACTGAAGAGAAACAGCATGAGAAACACAGAAAATCAATGAGATATCACAGTCTGTATATTGGGCAGATTATACTTACATACCTTGCAAAGGTCTTTGGAAAATTACTGTTTAAGTCTGTGCAGCATTTTACAGGGGGTGAAATGTGCAAACTGTTACTTTTACATATTTCCTATGATACCTTATTCCTTTGATACCATCAAGTATATAACCATCATGTATTAAAGAAGAGATTCCCCATTACTGTAAAACAGATGTATAATATAGGATTAGCACCTGAAGAATATAATTTTAATTTTGCCATTTCATAAAGAAGCCTTAATTCATAAATGTTAATGACACTGGGGAGTAACAGTCTTCTCCCTGGAGAAAGATTAGACCTTACAGCACACTGTATATTCTTGGACACAGTTTCAACCTGGTTTTTATTATCATGTACATTTGATGATTTTTTTTAAAGTTGAATCCATTCTACTTATGGAAAACATTTGCATTCACATGAAAAATTGTGATTTTAATATACATGACAAACACACTTTTTAAACTACTAATATTTCTGTTATTTTAAGTCATTGCAGTTCCCCATCAAAGAGTGTGTATACAAATTTTTTTTTACTCACTAGTGTTGTTTACCACAATGTGTGACGCACAGTCTTCTAACACAGTTTCCAACATTTTAAATTAATTCTAATATAGGTTTATCAGTTCCTTGTTATGGTGCAGAACTTATATTAAATTCCGTGATCCATAAAACCTTTTTTTGAATGACACATAGTTTAGTTTTTCATTTAGAGGCTATAAAAGTGTTCACAAAAGTTATGTTGGAAAAAAAATGATTGAAAGTGCTAAAACACTGTACAGAATATAAAATCCTTTCATAGACTTTTTATGACACATGAAACATGAGTCTTAAAGGTTTAATGTTACTGACTTTTATACAAGGCTTTTTAATTCTTGATTCCAGTTATGGTTCTGCAAATGAACTGTGACATTAAAAAGAATCAGGCTGGAACTGCCTTAGCTCTCTCTCTAGATGAGTTTCTCCTGGCCATGAAGGGTTCACATAATCTGCCCCACCCTGCCCACGTCTGGTTAGCACTAACTTGCTTTAGCAGCAGCCAAGTGTAAATCCTGCACTGCATTAAATCTGCCTAACACAACGCATCCTACTCAAATTCGTCATTAAGGTTAGGTGGACTTATAAATTATTAAGAAGGGTGAAGTGTTACTTAATTTCCCTTTCTCTTAATATTTAATAGCGTGCTACAACAATTGGGCACGTTATTTAATTGACTGATTACAGAATCAGCACTGATACCTACTCCAAATAAAAAGAGACAAAACCAGTTATTCCATTATTTACATAGAGCAAAGTAGCTCATGCTGTTTGGACCAGTGGAGAAACAGGTTCTTACAGCTAAAGGAAGCCAAGTATTCATGCATGGATCACTCTCCCAACTCAGCAGATTTTCCTCACTCTCCAAAGGCATAGTGTCACACATTTTCTGGGCCCTTCTGTGGGTGGATCCATCACTAGATCACAATTGTACACAATATGTTCTGAGACAAATGTAGTGGGTTTCCCAGTACACCAAGTGACCTGTGGAACATATACCACATTAGGCATTACTGATGGGGGAAGGAACTGCAGTCTTAGCCTCCTTGAATCCATCTCTTCACAGATGCTTTGGATAATCACATTTTGCTTGAAAAGCTGTTCAGCTCCATGGGCCCGAGGACTTAGGGCACCATGAGGTGCCTGAACCTAGGTTTCAACTGACATGGACATTTGTGGCTGCCTGCTTCAACAGCTGTATCTGAACAAGTTGTCTACACAATCAACGGAAAGAAAAAGGGTATGACTAACCCTATCCTAAATAAGCATCTTACACCATTAGAAATGCCTGTTTCTCTCCACTGAGTACAAAAGCAGCTAGGGCAGGTGTAGATGTATATATTTGTACATAAGAGGGATCTTGGCCTTTGAGTCACTTCAGTGTGACAGCAGCCAGTCAAGAGATCAGTGCAGTAGCAGACTGTGCCCATGCAAGAGCTGCATCTTGCAATTACTCCCCTTCTGCTATCAGTAGTCAAGATAAACACCTGTGATTGCACCCATAAAAGTAAATAACATAGGATAGGACCAATTATATTATTATTGGCCCTGTAGTCAAGAGGCATTCTGTTGTTTGCATCTATACAGCTAAAACCCCTTTGCCTCTAAACAAAATAGCCTTGTCTCTACTTCTTACGGAGAAGAGCCCTTGGCTCATGCAGAACTCTTCCCAGCAGTCATTAGAGATAGAGATAGAGAGCTAGTTGGTATGGTTTCTTGTTTGCATAAGTGGACAAGATGTGTGATTCTGGACTATGCTAAAGCTCAGGCCCCAAACCTGTTTAGTTTACTTGTGCAGATACAGTCAAAGGTTGTAGGTGAAGAGAGAGATAAGAATATTCTAGGTTCTACCTTCATTAATGTGTATATAATTCTCAATACCATTCCACACAGAAGATTGCTTAAAACTGAATTTTTAAGGACAGGGAGACCTATTTTATTAAGTAATGCTGCATACCCAGAAAACAGGCCATCACTGAATTGTAATGATTTCTATTACTACAATACATAGAAATTCTGTTCATAGTGCAGGTTCATATAGTCTATGTACTAGGCTATTTACAAAAAAAGAATAAAAAAGGGTGACTTTCATTCAGATAAAGCACTGTTACACAATACCTTTTACAAGATTACATTCAAAATCCTGTTGTTTGGTTACTAAGACCTAGAAAATACAAAAATAATACAAACTTTTCATTTTTTCATATGTTTGTCAGAGAAATAAATCTCGACTGCTGTTATTCAGTAGGAAACCTGGATTAAATTACAGGTTCTTGTGGTATTTTAACCTAATACTGTAGCCACTACTCTGTATTGCCTTTCCCACATTTTACAAACCTAGTCAAAAAAACAAGAGTAGGAAAATGTCACAAATATTTCACTGAAATATTTTCTTTTTTGTCTAAAATTCCTTTTTATGTGTTCACCTATTTCTGCTATCCATGATTGTACAGTAGAATCTATTTCAATGTCTTCTGCAAAAATCAGCTGGCAAACAGATTTTTACAATAACGTTATTGATTTCTATTAAATATATATATATATATCATGTTAATTATCTCTCAACAGAACAAAGTGTATACACATCCAAGTGCAAAAATTACCAACATCCTGCTGGTCCTTTCCCATGTATTGTGCCTTTAGCTTGCTAGTTGGTGCAATGTAGATGACATGATTGGCTGGTACTCAGTACCAGTTTATTTTGGGGCATGATGGAATCAAAATAACTGTTGTGGAGTATTACGCTTGCTTTATACCTCATTACGAAACTGTTATAGCTGTAGCTATGCATACAACTAATTTCAGTGTATGCCATACTATAAGTTAGTGGAAGGGAATCTCACTATTCTCTACAGGGTTCAAAAACCTCAATAAAGGTTTTCTGTCTTTCTTTTTAATCCAATTACCAAGTGGCAAAACCACATTTACAGCAAAAGTTAATAGCGCATGATTGTGAAGCAGCAATCTAGTTCATGAGCACTATGTCCAGCAAATGCTATAAGCAATGTGATTCAGCTGCTGATGAAGAAAAATCCACTGCTATTACAACAACATTGATCTATTCTGAACTAATTTCATAATTCCAAGGTTTGCATTGGTTGCTCCCGAAGATTTGGCAAGCCTGTTACAGGCTGATAGAAACAATTTGTACATTGTATATCAACATTAGCAACCAAACTTTATTTTCATTTTGCTTTTTAAGGTTTTTAATTTAGCTTTTGTCTAAAGAACAAGCTTGAGTTTTGTTTATAGGAAGAAATATTATTTTACAGTGTGAAGGATAAGAAAAGAAAAATAAAGCTGTAAAGTGCCATGAAAACCTGTCTGCTACAAGGGCAATATTTTTCTTCTGACAGAAAAGCTCCATGTACTTTTTCCAAAACCCCTCACTAAACTCAGAAACATTGATCCAGACATTTCTATTGCTTCCTTGCTCCACAGGTTGATTACATACTTCATGAAAACTCAGAGCTGTTGTAAATTTTCAAACAAGAGAAAGCATACTGCTTATCCACACTGCAGCAGAATGGCATTTCAACTTGCCTTATAGCTTTATCACCCAGCATTTCCATTCACAGTCTAAGGACATATCTAAATATTGAGTAACGTCAAGCTGTAATGTAATGTAAATGCAAATTAAAAGTATTGCCTTGCTCTCAAATGTGTGTAAACCCAACCTATTATTTTAGTAATTAGAAGAGACGTTTTTTCCACAAAGTGCCACAAAAAGTTACAAAAATATGCTGAAAGAACAAGTCAAAATCTGTTTTCTGTTGACGTTGCTTGAATATCAGTTCCCTTTAAAAAGTGTCAGACTAAGTTTAGTCCCTGGTGTAACTCTTGAACTTCATCATTTTCAGCTGCTCAGCCTGTGCCCAGTTTCAACTGCAAGTATTCTGAGGAGGGGGGTATCTTCTTACAGCAGGTCATCTCACTAGCTCAGGTCTCTCCTTGCTCTTTCTCCAGGACTTCCCCACTTCAACACAGCCTTTTTGGAGTTTATTTTTATAAACTGTTCATTTAGGCACAATAAGCCCCAACTGAAAGCTGTTTGGGTTTGGTTGTTTTGGTTTTTTTTTAATGTGCTGTTTTGCAAGATGACTGCACAGGTGAAAAAAATATATTTTCTCAAGTATTTTGAGGAACGGAAGGTTAGGAAAAAACGTAGCATTCAGAGAGCATAATCTTCTGGGCAATGTGTTTTATGAAAGAGGCAAGGGATTTTTGATCCAAAAATTCAAACCACCAGAATCAAAGTAGTTGTTAACTACAATAAGAACCTGGAAAGCAAGACACTGAAGTGGGACAAAAGAAGATGACATTTTTTAAGTTATTGAATTAAGGTAGTGACAAAGGATAGGAGGAAGAATTAAAAGATGCAGGACTACAACACAGAAAAAAAAATAGGTTGGATTGAAAGAAAAAAGTTAACTCCTTGACAAAATTCAGTAGAGGTGCATAACCTGAATGAGTGTTAAAAATACACAACACAGAAGGAGTGCCAAGAAATAAAGGAGAGAAGCAGCATTAGACAAAAATGGGAATAACAGTAAAGAAAACAGAACTAGAAGGAATGACACGAGTCATAAAGTCCAGCTTTCTGCTATCCCAGGTGTTGCTACTGGGAATATGGCTCCTATGCTTTTAGAATTCACTTTAATTCTGTACTTCTTTCCTTGAAATTTTCTTTCACCTCTCACTTACATTTTCTGCTTGCTCCTAAAATTATTTTCAAGAGATCTAATCTTTCCTGTCAGATGGAGATATTTTCCTACGCCTCTCCATGTTCTTTCTGTAGAAACTCCCATTTCTGTATTTTTAACTAAAGAAAAGTCCAAGTCTCCTGTAGATTTGACTGCCTGAATCCACACGTAGCTGGTTTTATTATCTTACTTGAAATTATTAATCTTTTTTTTTTTTTAAATTAAGATACACAGCTACAGATAAACTTCAGCTTTTCCTTCCATTGAACTCACTTTGAATCAAATTGTGATTGCTTGATCTGAGGCCAGCTCTTCTATGATGTTTTTATTTTTCACTGAAACAAAGTCTAAACTAGCACCATCTCTTTAATTCGGGAACAGTTGGTTAAAAAAATCTGTTAGTATAGCAGTAAGTATTCAATATTACATATATGAAAACATTATCTCATGATCAGATAAATATATGTTAGAATAGCACTGTTGTGGTCATGATCTGGTTCTGTACACAGAGATAATAAAATTATTCCTCTAACTAGTACAGCTGGAAAAAATGGATAAGCTTCCGGACTCATGAGTAGTAGAATGGAACAAATAAAATTGAAATATTGCTAAGACACTGAGGGATGCATATCCCAAATAGTACATGTAGTTCTGGAACACAGTGTCAAAAAGCATACAGTAGCACTAAAAAACAGAGAAGAATGACAAAGAGAAGGTATAGAAAAGTTCCCATGCAAAGAACAGCTAAATAAACTAGGATCCTTCAGCACTGAAAAGATATGCAACAGGGTCTATAAATCCTGAGTGACATGGAGAAATAAAGCAGGCCCACATTGTTCTTCTTAATAAAAGACAGAAAGAGCCTTACATGAAATTAGCAGATTACGCTGTCAAGCAAAGGACGTTTTTTTCTCATAACTCATAGTTAAACTGCAGAACGCTTAACCACAAGGATTGGGCGGATGCTTAATTGTTACATGGGTTCAGAAAGCAAATGGACAAATTAATTAAGAAAAAGTCAAAGTCTAGTAAGTACAAAAATATGACTGTTATGTCCAGAAGTCCCCGAGCTTCGAATCAGTGAAAGGTGTACTAGCCACATATCACCGCATGTACTTCTCTAGGTACTTGCTGCTGGCTGTGTTGGAACTGAGCTAATGGGATTTCTACTGCAGCATAATACAGACATTCTTGTATTGCTATTAGCACCACTCAATTTTAGTACAACTTGGCTTCAATGTATATTGGGGAACAGAAGTAACTCGTAATGACTGAACTTCTGATAGTTTCTTTCTCTCTTGCTGCGATAGAGGACTGCACACAATTCAAAATGGAAGAAACATGTTTATAGATTACTCCTAGCCCTACACCAGAACTTCCCTTATCTTTCTTATTTAAGATTTCTTATCAGATTCTCTCTTTCCCTGGAAGCCCTCTCTCTCGGGATCTGTGAAGACCTAAGCTTCATGTGGGAGGCTGAACCAGAAGGATCGCAGCTGTAGGAGCCATCTAACAGAGGCAAAGAATTTCCTTCCC
The DNA here is from genome assembly GCF_003259725.1 of Athene cunicularia. Taxonomy (NCBI): domain Eukaryota; kingdom Metazoa; phylum Chordata; class Aves; order Strigiformes; family Strigidae; genus Athene; species Athene cunicularia. The sequence goes on from NW_020799091.1 coordinate 42,606,394, forward strand.
TTAACTGCACCATTTACTACACCTCCTCAATATTAATCTTTTTCTATATGGTATTTTAACTTACATGTATTATTTTAAATGCTGAAAAAAATCCCACAAAAAATATTATTAAATATGGCACCTATGAAAAGATGCTATTGACTGGTAGGATTTGAATCTTGTCCATGGTGTTGATATAGTCTGCCTGCAAAAGGAATTAAATTAATGTCAAAGTCTCCTGGCCAATACGTATCTACATCCACAAAATGGAAAGCACCTTGATTCTTGCAATAGTAGCACAGAGCTGACTAAAATAATATCCTTTTCACTGCCATTATACTAACACAATATAATTGGGGAATTGCTAGAGTCCCTATATTTAATTTTAGTGCCTCAGCAAATGATCCTAATAGCCTAATGGCTAGATGCTGCTGTTGCTAATGCTGTTCAATTGACTAGGTTTCAAAGTGTATCAATGAGTCTTTTAAGTATCCACTAGAGCTGTAAGGTTTCAGATTACAGCTCTTAAACTATATGTGATCTCTAATGAAAAAAGGGGGAAAAAAAGGAATTGATAAAGCAAGCTAAGACAGCAAAGTCAGCAAAAATTGTGCAGACAATCTAACTTCACTCTATAACCGGGTGAGCACATAAATTACATTTGGTCAGTAAATAATACACCTGGGAAAGTAAGCAACAGTGCAAATAATAATCCATTTTTTAATAATTAAATCTTAGCTAGGCCCTCATTTGGTCACAATGATAATTTTTTTATAGAACTATAGGTATAATCATGGGGTTTGTAAAAAAAAAAATTGCCTTGTAGCTTTTTATTAAAATTAACGCATATCCAGTATTGATCCTGATTTCTGCATGTTAAAACAAATCTCCTTGGGTAAAATATTCTTAAAGTCAATAATGTGCTGTAATCTCATGTGACACTAATAAAATAACAGAAATGACAATTCATTTTTGTTTACTTGTCTCCTCTTTAATGGATTGATAAATTTTGTTTAAAAAAAAGGAAAACTAGATCTTGGTGCATAGTAGGCATATTTCTAAAACAGTTCTGATTGATTTTTGGAGTCATTTTTGAAGAAACAATCAATCTCTAGAATTCTTTCCTGAAACATATTTTAATGGCTGTTGATATATGTTGTGCATATTGCATATTGCAAACACCCAAAACGCAGCACTGAAGGTCTTAAGCCAGCAAACACTTTACACTTGCTTCCCCCAAGCATTTGTCTCCTCCAAATGTACAAGTAGCTCCAGCAAGGCACAGCTGATTTCACAGATTTTAAGTTAAGCATATGTGTTTGCAGATTCTAGCCTAAAAGAAGCTGAGATATTAGAGAAAACAATTGTGTCATAATCAGAGTTTATATGTCTGCAAGCCAGTTGTATTTATTTCAAAGTGCCCCAAATTAAGATCGCAGCTGTTATCCTTCCTCAAGTACCTGTATTTTGCAACCTCTTGGAAAGAGAATAGGAAATGGTGAAAGTGCTGTCACAATAGTTTTAAGAACTACATGTATTTACTAAGACAAACAGAACAACCCTGAAACTATTCTTCTGTCAAAGACAGTATTGCATCTCCTCGGTTATGTGAGAGGGAGAGAGGAAAAATAAGTTAATTTTCTCCACCTATACAAACTGCTAAGAGGAAGCAGGGATTCAAGGTGTTGAAATGCTTTTGAATTTTGTTGGTTAGGTCAGGTATTTTCACAAGAGCAATCTCAGTGGTCTCGATATTTTGGTGTTCACAATAACAGAGCTAAGAGCTCAAGTCAGTGATAGAAAAAACAAAGTCTGAACGGAGAAACAGGACCAATCTTTTCTGAGCAGAGGTGGATTTGGAACAACATTCACCAGCTGTGAAAGAGTTCTGCAAGCAGCAGAACCAAAATTCTGTATTTGGGCTAAAAGGTAAAGCTCTGTGGCAGCAGTCTGATTTCTAGTAGGGAAAAATCCACACTGAAACTGAAGAGTTCAGCTTTCCTTATCTGGATTTAAATGTTTCTTGAACAGGGGACAAACAGTCTCCAAACAGTCTCCAAACATAATTATAATGATGCAATTCTGATTTTCTTTTTTAGAGAAAAACAACTAAAAAGGCATTTAGTGGACAAGACTGTAGAGTGCTGTTGAGTTCAGTAGAAGTGTTTGCAGACCCAATGTATGGATAAACTTGTGACCCTTTTGCACTGATTACTGTCCAGACACCCAGTTTCCTATGACCTTGTATTCGGGCTCTCTTTATCCCATAGTTCCTGAGATGTGGAAGTGACCAAGAAGTACTACACAGAAAACAAGCAAAACAAAGCAAAGCTATTTCCTCTTCTAAACAGAACCTCCTCTTTTTCTTTTTCTTTTTTTTTCTTTAAATATTTAATTTGTAAGAAAAATCCCTGCCTTCATAGGTTTTCTACAGCAGAAGGAATATCATTAATGCCTGGCATTTTTTTTTAATAAAAAGTAGCGATTGCTGCAAATAAACAAATTCATAACAAACTCATAGTTATGCCATTTTTTTTAGTTTACTGCTTCTGAAATAAACTAAGAAATTCTTTTTAATTAACAAAAGCGAAGAAAAATCTTTTATATGTAAACCATATCAATTTAACAGATTTCACACCCTCAGAATTCCAGATAAAACCAGTTAAATTCCCTGGCTAAACAAGTTTTCAAAATTGCTTCTCTGTTGTGAAAAGATCTATTCCAGAGACAGATTAACCTATATGCTTTCTGATATCCATAGGCATGCGTTGGCTGAGATACCTTCCTACCTCTTCCCGATTCAATTTAAGGAAACAGATTAGTTGAATTAACATTAGCTATTAAGTCCTTTGCTTTGTTTTTGCCTTAAACAGCCCCGCTTCCAATCTTAAACTCCTAGAAATTCCATCCAGCCCTCCACCGTTCATTACAACAAACACTGCCTATTTTATTATTTGCAGTCCTGCCATCTCTCCACTGAAACAAAAGGGTAGATTGTCTGCTGCAGGAGACACCTGGAAGGTGCACAAAGTACAAAGGCCAGAATTCAAAGGAGTTCCCAGTGTATTCAACAAGCAATTACTTCTGCATATGATGGGAGACTGTCAGCTTCAAACACAAGGCATTCTTTGGAAAGATTAGTCCAAATTACATTTTATTACATTGGCCTGCTTGGATGGCCTAAACTTCATCTCGTTCTTATTCTAATGGAATTCAATCAAAGGTATTAATATATTGTTTATGACATGTTTGGAGTTCTTGTGTTATCAGCATACATTCATGAGAGGAGCTTCAAACAGTATCAGATAACAGTGAGCTGGATGTTGGATGTTGTACAGCACAGGGGATTTTATCATCTTGTTGAACCAGTGGCAGTGATTAAATTAAACTGTCTGAGCAAAGCTTTTGCATGTCAGGCTGTTGAATGGCAAAATGAAAGAGTGACACACTTCAAAGATCAAGGAGAGAGAGAGAGCTGGAAAACCATACTTATGTAACTTCTTATTTAATATATTGAATAACTGAACCACTGGCTGCCTGGGCTTTTACTAGCAAATAATCAGAACAAAACATTTTACGCACTCTAGCATTAATTCACTACATGTGAGTTAATACATACAACGCATACAAAGTTCCCATATCGTCGTTACTTCTTTTATCTTAGTGAGCACCACACTGAATCTTACTAGTTTTTCCCTGCCGTACTTTTGAAAAACTTCCAGAAAATCTGATTTATACCAATTTCCCTTACAGCTTAGTTTTAATATTTGCGAGGTCCAAAGGCACAATTCTTATGTATTTTCTAAAATGAGCAATACCAAATTCATAATTTCATAGACACCAGGAGGCCTGTTTGTGGGAATAAAAAGTGTTCAATAAATGTAAGGGCTAAAATATCCAGACTCCAAACTCTTGAAATGCAAGGTGGTTAATAACTTATATTACCTTATAATATCAAATTTTTTTAAAAAATTAAAAAGTGCTAATATGGAAAGACGGGTTGAAAGACAATAAAACACAAATTGATGACCTACATGCTATCTTCACAGAGCATCTGTTTTTTGAAAATAACTACTTTAGACGAATTTCATTTGGATACGTGATAGCTTTTAATATCTACAGCATGATTTACAGTATAACATACAGCTTGCTGATATTTTTCATATGAACTCAGATATCTTCCTTCTACCAAATCTTATGTAAACAAATGCAGCTACCATTTCATCTGTTACACTGCAATCTCAATAAAAAATAGCTTTCTTCTAAAATCCCAAATAAGAGAGTTCTAGATTTAAAATAAATAGGCTGAACCAAAAAGCAATTTCTGTTACAAGGTTTAGCTGAATCTTCACTGAGGATGGATTATTGGCTAGGTATCAAATTTTTTATATTCATTACTAGTATAAGTCAAATTTTAAGAAACACCAGAATGATTTTCTTTCATTCTATGCAGACCCCAGAATAGGTCTTGACCTTGTTCAGGGTGTTAACATAACATGAATTATCATTTCTTATCAATAATAATTTCACCCTATTATTTTACTTTGCATATTTAAACAAGCTTTAGTATCCTTTCTGTATAAATAATAAATAATTTTCCTTTATTTATACAGGAAGATTAATTTTTTTTTTCATGTGAAAAAAATTAAAGCATCCTTATTTTTATTAGTTGTGACTTAAAAAACATCTTCTTCAAAACTTGTAGTGTTTTTATTTGATAGTAATATTCTTTCTTCTTGTAGAGCCATAGTGCAGTGACATCCATTAACATTCAAAACTAGAGAACGCTTTCAAATTCAAATCCACTTGAGATGGTACAGTAGCAGAAATGGAGCCTGAGGGAAAGAATTTTGAGAATAAACAGAGGACCAACCCATTAGAATATTCCACTGTGTATATCAGTTTTTATAATTGGTGGTACATATGTGTGCATACATGTTTGTATTTCATTGCAGCTGTATGAATAAATCAAGATTTAATATTTATGGCATACAGGCTAAATATTAAATGTTTCAGTGCACTACATTCTTTATGTACTAGTACAAAGACATCTCAATATCTGGTGTATATTTAAGCATATATACCTGTCTATGCTTATTTAAGGAAAAATGCACAATAACTTTCCAGGGATCCTTGTTTATGCTAGGCATTTGAGGAATTTCAACCTATGGTTTACTATATATATAATTCTTACTTTTTTCATAGTCCTCTGTTTTCATCATTAAATATCACTGTATATAAGAAATGTACATGAAACGTACTTGCTTAGAAAACATAATTGCTTAATTTTCTTTGTAAAAAGTAAATGTTACATATTCACTACTTATGAGGCATGGACAGTCTAACCAAAATAATGCAACCATTTTACTAAATAACAAGCCTATTTTACTATTTTTCCAAGCTATATTTCCATTTAATTTTTCAAATATACCTAAAGTAAGTATAAAAACACAGACTTTAGTATCATGCAAGCTTCTAAAGTTTGCTCAGACAAACAGCATTATAGTGGAAGAAATATAAGAAGCTCTTGTCTTTAATTTCAGTTCTGCTACTAGAGAAGGCCAAAAAATGGGTCTCATTATTCATGCACATATTCATGTACAACAAGGAGAATATGACCCAGGTTGTATACCAAGTTACCACTTCCCTGTGTTGCAGTTTCTTCAATCTATAGACTAGAATAAAAAAATGCATAACACTATGTCCATAGTCAACATGTATTTTTTATTGTGTATAAGCATAAACCCCACTGTGCTTTGGGGCTTTATGTTTTTGCTTGCCTAATATAGGTGTAATTCACTAGTAAGCACAGTGAAAGCATTGAATAGCCATCAGATTATAGTAATAGCTGAGAATTTCCTCTGGTGTCTTTTAGTTACTATGTGATTTACTGACACTTTCCAAATTGGATAACTTTCAGATATTTGCAGAATAAGGTCCTCAGCCTGTGAACATTTATATGTACGACCAGTTCCACTGCACTCAGCAAAAATACCACATGAATAACAGTAGTTGTGTGTCTCAGAATGAAATTCATCTGATCAATAATAAAAGTCTATGTCTAATTTAATCTAGATAATTAGAAGATTAATATAATTCGATTTATCCATAACAGTCATCTAAAACAGGTCAGACTGTGCCCCAAAATTGCATCTCTCCACAAACAAACAAACATGCCTAAGGCACCTAACTCAATAGTAGACCTCATTATGGGAACTGTGAAGCTAGACAAGATGAATCTCCAAGCTAAATATCTGCAAAGTCAGGTTCTAGCATAAGGGAAACAGGTCTCCACCCTGAACTATTCAACTGCACGGAAATTATTCTGTAACTCATAGAGGAAAAATACATATATTCAACACAGGATTTCAACCCAAAGCAGGAACAAGATTAATGTTTTCATGGGCTATATAGATATGAAAAAATCCACTAACACTCTGAGCCATTCACTCCTTGTCATCAACCTTTCTTAAAAAGGTTCACTTCAAATAATAGTAGTTTATTAATTATATTATCAGTGAAATTCATATTGTTTTCTGGTAGATATAAAATAGAAACAGTGTTGTGCTTCAGTCATATTATTCACCATGGAAATGTTTCTGTTTCAGGGAAAATGACATTTGGACTTCATTCCCTATATTGCTAAAGACTTCCAAACCCTGCATAGAGTCTGGGGAAAGCTGCTTGTGAATTCCTTTCCTTACCATGCAATTCCATACACAGTCATGCAGACACAGGCTTAAATACTTCCATATTCCATATTGAAAGTGGAAACAACAAACAGCAGCATCTTGTTTGTCTGCTAAATGCCTCATTTAGAAGAGCACTTTACAACATGATTTTCTGCAGCTAGAGGACACATTACTTCAACTAGAATGCCTGAGGAGCCTGTTCCCATTCCTAATATCTAGGTATGTATTAATTATTCTTAAACATGGCTATTAGAAGTGTTAGCACATCAATATAAAGCAAAGAAAAAGGCAATTTAAAGTGTGTAAAAGTAGCAAGGCAATATTTTATTGTCTAAACTGTAATGCTTGTGTTAATACTTGTGGTCGGAATCCATCATCATGCATCAATGCATGCCAGGTCGTATAGGAAGGAAGCACTACTCTAACTGGCAACCATAGCATGGATCAAAAGACCAGAGTGATATGCTAATTCGGTTTAAGATGAATAAGCATGTCAGCCGCAGCATTTTATGTAAAACAGAACTTGTGAAGTTTTACAATCAGGTAGACACCAGAAAGGAATTACAATAATCCACCTTGGAGGTGACAAAAGTACTACATGGATTAGCATTTCAGCTGTGTCCTGAGAAAATATTATCCTCAACCCAGCAACAGCAAGCACATAAATGAGTAAAAAGTGTAGTGAGGATGGCATGTAAACGACCACTAAAGAACACAAAGAGTAAGATGACTATGATTATCTCTGGCAAGGGATACAGGGCAAAATGCAGCTACAGACAAACAACATGAGGAATCCACTGAAGTACTTACTTTTATCTTCATAGTATCTGAAACACCTTTGTACCTTTATCTGAAGGCTCTTATTCATCAATGCATTTAAACTGGCAATTTGAGATACTTCCAGGAGAGACAGAAAACTCTAGTCAGTGTCTAGTATGAGAGAGGGTGAGTCCTACTACTCGCAGCACAGGGCTGCAAGAGATACTGGCTCCCAAAAAGCTCCTGAACGCCCAGGTAGTTGCTGTGGCCCCAAAAGGAGTTATTCCCCCTACCTTTGCTCCTTAAATAATGAGGGATTTTTCTTCTACATGTATAGTTCAACACTGTGTTCTAATAACAGTTCATTCTTCTTTGCATAAAGATTACCATCTACAAAAGGAGATGAAGCGAAATCACTGGTATATAACATGGCTGCCTACTTAAAAATGGAAAGTCAGACTGAGAGCATAGTAAGCCAGTGAACTTGGATTTGAAGTGGCTATGAATAAGCTTACAGAAGCAATTAAAATATTTGTTTAACATTTCATCTTAAACATTTGCACTCTAGGAAACACTTGTCCAAGTCTGGCAGCATTGGTTAGGCCTCCGTCTTCTGGTGAGAGAAATGGTACTCAGCTGCTTACAGGGCAATTATTCTGGACATGACTTTAAAACCTGAAGCTTATGTTAAATGTATATACTAACATTCCTGTGCCTCATTTTGTATGAACAAGGATTTGCTGAGTGCCAATGTACCAAATAATATTTCCTCAGGGAATTATACTAGACATGATGTGAGTCTAATTTAAAACCTTATAGGAATATAACTTATAAAAGACAAAGATCACGCATTTTGATAAATATGGATATCATTTCTATTTGCTTCGCTGGGATAGGTTACACCTGGACAGGTGTTTTATGGGGGCATTCCCCATGAAACTGATTATCCTTATTCTATTGAGTTCCAACAGGCATTTTAATTGAGAAAATTTTATCACACATTCAGTGTCAAGTAGTTTAATGGTGTTTAACCAGGTGCTAAATAAGTGTCAAATACTAAGCTCCACACTTCTAATATGTATGTTTCAAAATAAAGATTATGCACATATATTTCACATGTACATAACCAGGCATAATTCTTGTACTGAGTGGTGAATAGATAGATAAATAAATAAGTGTACAGGATCTAAACAAGTGGAGCTAAATTCACAGTCTTACCAACACATGAAAATAATTTTAAAGGAAATATGCAGCGCAACCCCCACCAAAGTAGCACGTATAGTTGCAATGGTATTCCATATATTCCTACAAATTTTATGCTTTATATTAATTTACAACAATGAACAGTTTGATAAGTAAGCCAGAGCTCTATGAGCTTCACTACACAGCCACATACTTTACTGTCACTGTCTTTGTCAGTACTTTCTTGCTACTCTGCTCTGTGTCAGATTTCAAATCAGCTTGTGAACTTTTTCAGAACTTCATCAGAAGCTGCATTACATTAAAACAATTTTATCCCTGCCACTTTTGCTTGATTTAGATAAGAAAACATGATAGCTGTCCCTACCTTTTTGTCTGACTCGGAGCCGCAAATAACATGTTTTCCCTATTATTTTGGAGTTCAGGATGCTTTAAATGTTGCTAGGCTGTGTAGGAACTGCTTAAACTTCTCACCCTCCAGAGGATGACTCTTACTTTCCAAAAACATTTTGGACAATTGAAGAACGTCATAGTCTTGGCCACCACTTAGGCTGCCTGGTTTTTGTGAGGTTTGTAGTCTGAGCATATGTTTAGCTTGCTCATAAGCAAAACCTTTGGACTGCTACAATGCCTGTGAGAAAATATTTAGCTTGCGATAGATTTGGGCTATGCTACCGTAAGGGAAAAAAAAAAAAAAAAAAAGATCCAAACCCAAATAACAACTAAGTATATCTTTCAAGGCCTATTTTTATATAGCCTTCTCAAGACAAAAGAATCAACAAGACACTTACAACAGTGCCATCTGGTGACTCCCAAACAGTCAGCCCTAGTAACAGGATTCATTTTCAACAGTTGTGAGTTTGTCCCACAAAAGATACCCATCATAATTAGGAATGTCTTAATTTTAACCAGAAAAAAAAAAAAGAGTTTTCATACTTGGATACTGTATGGGGTTAGGAAAGTGCTCTGATTACTTTCCATATTTATAAACAGCAGCCAAAAAGGTGAGAAATACAAAATTATAGAAAATTAAAATATTACATCATATGTTAATATACACATACTTGGAACTACAAAGAAGCCAGTTATGTATAGTTAAGGAAAACAGTGGGCTGAAGGAAAACTTAAGTAAAAGATCTTTAGTCTAGTGCTATATATTTAAAAATCTGAAGAAATAAAATAAATCCTGAATTAGCACTAATGTTATACCAGTGTTTTGAAAGGGCAAGTATGATGACTCAGGTAACTTAAGTCCTGTAAGTGTCAAAAAAACCCAGGGAAAATTAATGGAAAAGCTAATAAGCTGATTCAGTTAATACAAAATTAAAGGAATGAATGTAATTCATGATGGTCATATGGTTTTGTAAAAAATAGGTCTTGTTAAATGAAATTTACTTTATTATTTGATGGGATTATTAATTTGGTTTATAATCAAGTCACCACTCTATCTGTAACTGCATCCTTTTGGACTTTTGTAAAGAGAGTTCTGTCTTTTGAAAGCTTGACAGATTTTTATTTTTTTAACGGCCTAAACAACCTCAGTAAAAACTCCTTTCACAGGATTCAGAAATGTCTAAATCTTCCAAATTTCGTTTTCCAAAAGTGAAGACATTGTTGAGACTTGATTTAAGTAAGGACAGGACATATACATAAGAACACGCTATGGCTATATTATATAATACAAGTGCACACGGAAGCAGGACCACCCATCCTGATTTTAGCAGGGTGCTGCAAGTTTCAGTAGCTGAGCTGATACTTTGAAATTGATAACCTGGGACTAAATGAAAAAAATGTTACTGATACAGTTGTAGACTGCATAAAAGCTGGCAATGGTAAATGTAAAGAGAAGACAGACAGGGATTTTGAACTGTTCAGTTGGACTAATTCAAAATTAAATCCATTTTAATGCAGGCACATCAAAAGCTAAACAATTAGGAACAAGTTGGGCCACACTTGAAAAGTGGAGTTCTGCGTTCTGGAAAACAGTAATTCCAGAAAGGACTTAAGTGGTCTCTAAGAAAGCATAATTCAAAGGGAACTGTGAGTCTGATACTGGAGCAAAACAGTGAATAAGGTAGACTGATCTTATCTCCACACACAGCACAGGTGAGATTGCTATCAGAAAGAAGGGAAGGCAAAAAAAAACACAGGCTGCAGAGAAGACCAGAATGAGCACTGGAGAGAAGAAAAATGCTTTACAGAAGGGAAAATCCTTTCAGCTTATCAAAAAGAAGATAGAGTAGTGACTTGATTATAATAGCTCCCTCAGGAGAAAATCCCACAGACTAAAGGGTTCTTTAGTTAAGAAGGAAAAACCATAACAAGCAGCTGTGTACTGAGCTCAAGCCAGACAAATTAAAAAAAGAAATAAGGCACACAAAGTTTAATAGTGGAGATGATTAACTATGGAACAAACCAACAAAGGAAGCAGTGGATACACTATCTCTGTTAATGTCTTCAACTCAAGAATAAATGTCTTTTTGGATATGCTTTATCTAAACACAAGTTATTGAACTCAATAGAGAGGCTGTTGGGTGAGATTCAAAGGCTTGTGAAATGCAGGAAGTCAGAGCAGATGATCTAATGGGAATATTTGCAAAGACTAATCTTAGCCTCAGGATACTAGTCTCCTTGGGTTACCTCTTCAGTCAATAGCGAGTTTTCTTTAGGGAGTAATTCAGAGACGAAGAATAACTTTAGTGCTCCGATTTGCCCCTCTCCACCGAGAGCTTGCCTCTCTCCACTGACCGCAAAGAAAAACGGAGGTTTAAGGATAATTGATTTAATCAGGCTTTTTCACTAAAATACCACCATCTCAAAGTATAACATTACAATATTATTAAATATTTGGGGAAGGGTTTAGTGGGTGAACTGTGAGGAGGATTGGGACAGGGAAGGGGACAGCTCTCTTTTCACTAATTAACCCTTGATAACCTAATCTGATTAAACTGGGAGCTACAGTTTGTCCCTGAGAGATTATAATTCACGGCAAGAGGTTGAAGATTAACATGGTACTTCTTTCCTACCCCCTTAAATATCCTACTTTAGGAAATCTCCATCCTTCCTCCATTCACCTCTCATTTTGAAGACCACAGACAAGAAACAGAAACATATTTGGTGGACAGAAATGAGCTTCTGGCCAGTGACCTGATGGAAGAATTCATCTTGCCTCTACTTTCTCTTTTCGCTACTGGAAATGGTAGGAGATGTCAGTTCTTACCTAATCGACCATATGTAACAACTGTGGCTATTTATTTGCTATTTATCTTAAACTGTGATGCTATAATGGTATTGGTACATCCGTTGGTATATCCTCACCAGGGAGGCATATCTTTCTACACTACAGTAAGTGTATGTGCCACCCTTATCTCAATTGTGCCTTCTTGTCTTGAACGTTGTAGATTGCTGACTAACTGCTAGAAAGTACATAAACACTGAAAGGGAAAAGCTAAAGTGACTATGAACTACAGAGGGTTACAGAACTTCCTTCTGACAGTTTCTGACACAGTTTGTGTACCTTTTATGATCCTGAATGAAAGGAAAAAGATGCCACTACAGATTTGCTATACTGAAAACTCTCTCTGTTGTGGCTATTTTACTACTGGTGTATCCTGTTTGAGTAAAAGTTAAATGCATAAAATATAAAATGTGAAGTGCTAAACCTCAGTTCTGTCTTTTGTGAGGCAAAGTCAGGCAATCAATAACATGCTTTTTTATTCTTCCTTCTAGTTTAAAAATGTTTTTAGCAATAAATCAAAAGGTTAAATTGCACCAATCCATCATTAAACTGGAAATTGATCCTAAAATAGTATTTATTAGAATCCATGCAAAACTAAGAGGGGTATTTTACAAAGCAATGACAGTGGTTGCAAATGTTTGTCTGCCATCTAGTGGAATATACAACAGTTTTCAGTAATAATTATACTGCTTTGTACTTTTAAATATTTGAAGTTCTTTAAAAAAAAAAACAAAAATCAGAAGTAAGCATGAAGAGCATGAAGGATAATGGTATTCTCCTCATAAAATTCTTAAACAACAAAATTTAATTCCTTTAAAGAAAAAAGTCACCTTTGTAGATGCAAAGGTTGGTAACACAAATCAAGTTGTCAGCTGATTATCACAGAAGCTGGAATAGAAAAGGAGAAATATGTTGAAAACAGGGAAAATCTCTGTTTTTTTTCATGCTGAGATTGTTTTCCTAGCAGGGTTTTTTTTGGTTTTTTTTGTCAAACGTACAAACAGATACCAAATGTGACTCGGATACCTGGTATTTGACATAGCACAGGACAATAATACTAAAAAGCAAATAAAACTTGCAGTGTAAAATAAGGGATCTTTTAGAATGAAGGATATCCCTGATGTTTATGTGATATCTCTACACACAAGGTTGACATACATATGCCAATGCATTGGATACATACACTGCACACTGTAACACTCTAAAGGTATTTTGAGGATTCATAAATAGAGAAGTTTGTGCACCAGAACACAGAGCAGATTTGGCCATGAAGAATATTGTGCAACTCCAGTCTCTGATGATTGTGCACACATTAGGACAAAACAAAATAATTCTATTAAAACTGTTTCCAGAAAAAGGAGATGCCAAACAACCTCTTCATTGAATAGTGCCTTGTTATCTTGAGGAAATTTTTTAGAAATGACTGCTGAAAAATGGGAAGACATTGAAGCTTGACCTCCTCTAATAAGAGAATTAAATTTGAGGGGAGAGGAGATGGGAAAATGGTGACTTGTGGCAGATGTTGGCAGAAAACCCAGCTCACAGAAGAGAAATGGGAGCATAAGACATAGAACAACAAATTATGATAATGCTGCACTGAATGAAAATCTCTGGAGCTTTAGTAAAATTTTTTTTTTCCTTAATATTTTGATGAAGGCAAACAACCTTTTAACTACAGTGACCTCCCACGGGAAAACTAAAGGATCTGCCCAAACAAAATCATGTCTTTATGTCCTCCATTTGGTCACAGTTAAGATGAACAATACCCATATCCACAGTTGGTTCATGTCTTGCATTGCTATTTCACTAACTTCAATAAAACTTCACGGGTTACAAGTCAATGGTGAATTTGGCCCAACACATCTAAAAATGGAACAGCTGCTGCAAAGCCATCTAACCAGAACATGCAGACAATGACTGATTGACTGGCAGCTTTATTACTGATGTAGTGAAATGATAACCCAAGATACCATGCTAAAAATATAGGCCAGATTATCAGCGTATGTGCCATAGATATTTTTCTGCCTTCAATGCGAGTGCAGTCATCACAACACATAGGAATAAATAGATGTGCATGTACCTTGCTGAATTGTTCCTATGCCTGAGATGATTGATTTCACCTAAACAGTGAGGCTAAACAAAACATTCATTTTTGAATTAGAAAAGCACTTGATCTGAAAAGAGCCTGAGTTTTACTTCAGTCTGTATCCCTGTATATACAATATCCTACACAATTCAGACTGTATCTTGAATATTCTCTAAGAGAATAGTGAGGCTTCTTTTTGTATGTCCTAGGAAATGTTTGTTCAGATATTTTTGTTTGTATCTTCACTTCAAAAATGTGTAAAACCAGTGTATGATTTTTTAAATTCCTCATTAAATCTTATGTATGCCAGAGTACTGTATTTGCAGGTGATTAATAAATTTTCCTTAATGTTGCTCTTGCAACCTTTATATCTCAAAAAGTCTTGACCTTTACATGTAAGGTACGCATTATTGAAACATCTTGGGTTTTTCACAGCTGTAAATCACAAACAGTAAATAACCACCTGCTGGTCATGATAGGCTTTGAATCAAATAGAAGTTCATTGATCACAGGAATGAGACTACTTCTCCATCCTTGATTTGCTCTCCCCTCCCAGAATTGTAATTCATCCTGTTCACAATCCTCTGCTCCTATAAACTGCCTTGGGAACAAAACCAGAGGGTGTACCAAGGAGCTTTCTGAGAAGGCAAGAAGAAATGTCACAAGGAGCTTTTCTGTGAGCCTAGGGAAGTGAGATGGAGCAATAGCTGACAACTTGGCTCCTTCAAGTAGTGTCCTCACAAGCTGTGCCAAGAGGCAGTGACAGCAGAGGGGATCGACTGTCTCATTGTCTTACTATTGCCAGGTTCAAGGCCAAAAAAACACTGGAACAGTCCAAAATGTTTTAGCATGACCACCCCAGGCTTGCAACTGACTCCAACTGCCCTCACTGAGCCTGGCCACATCTCTCTGGCTGGGGTGGTGCGTTGGTCTCAGGCTGCCAGGTCCTGCCCTGATGGAGCTCGGGGGGCCCCACCACGGTCAAGTAGCCCCCAGGCTGTGCAGTACCCTGGCACAGCATCAACATTGCTGAAAGCATTTCATAAACAATCCTACCTGATTCAAAAAACTCTGTTGTTAAAGGAACTGAACCTGTGAGTGGAGAGCAAGGCAATATTACACCTATTAACCTTAGTCTCTCTTTCCTGTATCTCCTGCCCATTAAATAAGAAGATAATGCTTACCTGTTGGTAACTTCAAACACAGCAATCTTGGATCTATGTACAAATCAAATAATCGACTAAAATCAAAATGGGATGTCCCTCAGCCTCCTCACCCTCCCATGGCCTTCTACCCCGCTTGTCCCAGCTCCTCCTTTGGGGAACCTCAGCATACCCAAGTGCTGCTCCCTCCACTACACCATTTTCCATCTCCCTCACTGAAAGTTACATTTGAGCATTAAACTTCCTCCCGCCCACATGATGAGGCTGTGGATGTTATTTACCTTGACTTCAGTAAGGCCTTTGACACCATTTCCCTTAGCATTCTCCTGGTGAAGCTGGCTGCTCGTGGCTTGGATGGGCACACGCTGTGCTGGGTAAAAAACTGTCTGGATGGCCGGGCCCAGAGAGTTGTGGTGAACGGAGTTAAATCTGGTTGGCGGCCAGTCATGAGTGGTGTCCTCCAGGGCTCGGTGCTGGGGCCACTCCTGTTTAACATCTTTACTGATGATCTGGACAAGGGGATCGAGGGCACCCTCAGTCAGTTTGCAGATGACCCCAAGTTGGGTGGGAGTGTTGATGTGCCCGAGGGTAGGGAGGTTCTGCAGAGAGACCTGGACAGGCTGGAGCCATGGGCTGAGGCCAACTGGAGGAGTTTCCATAAGGCCAAATGCCGGGGGCTGCCCTTGGGCCACAACAACCCCCAGCAGCGCTACAGGCTTGGGGAGGAGTGGCTGGAGAGCTGCCAGTCAGAGAGGGACCTGGGGGGGTGATTGACAGCCAGCTGAACAGGAGCCAGCAGTGTGCCCAGGGGGCCAAGAAGGCCAATGGCATCCTGGCTTGTGTCAGCACTAGCGTGGCCAGCAGGGACAGGGAAGGGATCTGACCCCTGTCCTCGGCCCTGGTGAGGCCGCCCCTCGATACCTGTGTTCAGTTTTGGGCCCCTCGCTACAAAAAGGACATTGAATGACTCGAGCATGTCCAGAGAAGGGCAACGAAGCTGGTGCAGGGTCTGGAGCACAGGTCGTACGGGGAGCGGCTGAGGGAACTGGGGGTGTTTAGTCTGGAGAAGAGGAGGCTGAGGGGAGACCTCATCGCCCTCTACAGCTCCCTGAAAGGAGGTTGCAGAGAGCTGGGGATGAGTCTCTTTAACCAAGTAACAGGCAATAGGACAAGAGGGAATGGCCTCAAGCTGCACCAGAGAAGGTTTAGACTAGATATTAGGAAGCATTTCTTTACAGAACGGGTTGTTAGGCACTGGAATGGGCTGCCCAGGACAGTGGTGGAGTCCCCATCCCTGGAGGTGCTTAAGAGTTGGGTTGACATAGGCTGAGGTAAATGGTGTAGTTGGGAACTGTCGGTGTTAGGTTAATGGTTGGACTGGATGATCTTCAAGGTCTTTTCCAACCTAGACGATTCTGTGATGACACCACTGAGCTCTCTGATACCCATTTTCATGAGCTAGTCTCTCCTTACATGTAAGAATCAGAGGTGAGAAAACAGGAATATTTATAAAGTGATAATAAAAGTGCCTAGACTCAATATATTCCAGATAGCCAGTTCTGATAATTAGTAGTTGTGTTGTTTGGCTTTTTTATCAGGTAACATTTAAATGATTCAGAAACCAGGCTTCCATTTATCTTACTGACAGAAACATCACTGATATTCATCCTAAATATTCCTAATAATTCCTCTGCAGTCAGAAGGAACTGCTACAGCCAGCATGTCTGACACCCTGCAGAGAGGCAGTACAGACTTTCCACCAGAAACTAGATTAAACCATGTCTTTCAGAAGTATTCTTAATTTCATTTTAACAACAACATCAAGCAGTAGCTAGTTTGCCATTTTCTTAGTATGCGATGTCAAAGTTTACTTACCTTTACTCCTGGCAAATTGCACCTTATTCTTAAGGTATGATTTGTCTAATATCATCTACTAGATCTGATACATTTTCTCCATCAAGTTAAAAAGATGTAGCCACAAGACTTCCTTCTATGTTCAAAGGCATAACCATGGTCATTATGTCTCTTCTCAACTTCTCTTTGAAAACCTGCACGTTCCTGAGTTGTTTCAGACCTCATGAGGCCTGTTGTCCAGTCCCAAAACAGTTTTATGGCTTTCATTTAAATTATCTTTGTGTCTCTACCACTTTCTTGAAGTATAAACAGTGGGTCTGGAAACAGTCATCAGACAGCACTATGGGTTTACTTCACTAGTTCTACCTGGTAAATCTATTATCTGCATCTAAAGGAACTCTTCCTACAACTTCACAAAACCCTGACAGTAAGGTTTGTGATGCTTCCAAAATACTTCTCAAGTTACCATTTTTTAAGAACTGAGATTCTGTATTTACTTTTTTTTTTTTTTTTTTTTTTTTTTTTTTTTTTCTCAAATCTCACTGCCAAGGTAACAAGACAGCAAACCAGGTAACAACACAATACATGTGTTTTTATTGAATGATGCCAATGGTGTGTTTTAAGTTAAGATTGTCCTGCATAAATTGAGGTACATTACATCAACACCTCACATCTAATCCCATAATAAAAAAATTAGCCCACTGCCATTTCCATCAAACAATGTTCAAGTGGAACTCAGTACTTTTTTTTTTTCCTTCATTTTTTGCTGATAAAATCCCAAGTTCACTGTTTGATAATCCTGATGCTAGGTGACTGGTCTTCAATTCTGTTACCACCCTCTCTCTTGGAAAAGGAAACAAAAATTCCCTAATGTTAAGATGGAGACTTCATGATCTTATGTTTGTCTTTTCTAATACTCTACAATCTCCTGTAAAGTTATTTTCTTATTTAAGTTTATATTTCTAAAATGTAATTATAGAATTACAAATGTCAGGAATCCTGACAGTTATCTAGAATGCCGTGCTCTCTGCAGGACTGGATTCATGATTGTGCTTAGCTCTCACAGGCATGCTGAGTGTGACACTAAAGATAGCATAAGAATGAGAAACTAAATGGTAGGCAGGACTGCTTTTTATTCACAATCACTGAGAGGGAATGGGAATAAACAGTCAGTTCCTGCCATAGGTCACCTGTGGTACTCTGCCATCTTTGCTAGGTCATGTGCTGCTTGACCTATTCAAGATTTAACTCAAAAAAGGGACAAAGCAACAAAATTTGCCAATGATAAAGGTAGCGAGGGTAGAAAGACTTGCAGCAAACTCTGAAAAACTGCAGAAAGACATGTAAGACTAATTAGAAAATACAATGGCAAATGCAATGCAGCATAGATAAAAAATTATACACCTGGAGATAAACAACCATAGTTTCACATGAAACAATAGCCTACGAGCTTATCATTACAACTCAAGTGAGATCCGTGGTTATAATAATGCCATGAAAACAGCTCAGCGTTCAGTTCAAATTAAAAATTCAAGTATTAGGAATTACTAGGAAAGGAATAAAGAACAAGGTAAACAAACAGGCTGGTAGATAACTGTATGTCTAATGCTGCATGCAGTTTTGGTTCCCTTCTCAGAAAATAATTAAACCCAGAAAAGTTTCACAGGACAATAAATACAAAAGCTATTCCATGTCTTTGGTCAGCCAAGGAATATGTTAATGCATTTCAGTTCAGAAAAGGATATATAAAGGTAAATGTTATGTATCTGGAGAACCACTACTGGCACAAACATGGTAGGGTAAAAGTTTACTGTGCAGGGAACATTAAATTATTAAAAACACGGTTCAAAATACACAAGAACTGGCAATTCTTTATGCAACAGATATCAATTGATAAAAACTACTGTTATTCAGGAAGCATATATAGTCCAAGGGAAACTGGACAAGTACTGGAAAAAGAAGCATTAGTGATTACTAAATAGACAAACCATATGATGTTCAGGAAAGCCTGGAATAGAAGACACTTGGAAGCTAGAACACAGAAGGAAAAGAACCAAATGTGCTTACATTGTTCTTTTCCTTCCTCAGGCATCTGCTTTTGACTACAAAAGATGCTATTATGTTAGAAAAACCTTTGGTCAGGACCTGTACAGCTATTCCTATGTTTATCTTTTCATGAGTTCCAAGAACATGCAAGTTAAGGAGCCCAGTGGAACAGCACATGCTGTTTGCTTGGCTTCTGAGTTAAAAGGAGTTAGTGGTGGTTTATGTGACAAATGCAGCCAAGGCTTCTCAGCCATCAGTGTTAAGCCTGAGCATTCACGTTCACATAGTGGAGATGCTAATAAAGTGATAGACTTATTTTACAGCACAAATGTTTTCAGTATGAAACTTCTTGCTAGAGGGATTTTTTTTTTCTTATCAGGAGGAAGAAAAATATTTCTTCTATTGTTCTGGATGGTACCCCAAATCAATCGGAGCTGTTATACCAATTCCTAAGCACATTTGTTCCATGCAGTACTTTGAAAGAAACATTGCCAAGTACACTGACAAAAAGTATGGAGACTTTCTAGGTAACCACAGATCTGCCAGTTTCAAGAAACATGTCCTCTCTGCTTTCAGCCCAAATGTTACATATTCAACCTTAAGGTTTGCATTTAATTTTGTAAATATGAACTAGTAAGTATAATCAATGCTACCATTTAGTTCCCTATAATAACGAAAGTTATGCATTTTCAGTTTTATATACATGAAATCAGGGTTTTGAATGTCAAAAACATGCCCTGCTTCTATAATTCTGCATAACAAATGGTCTACCAGCAAAAGCCTAAATGCATAAAACCGGTAAGTTTATTGATAGTAAAATGGTAGGTGCAACTTACTGAACAGATCAAGAATTACACATAAATTGTTCTTATATTGAGTTTGCCAGCTGGTTTTAAGCATTTAAGAGCTAACTGCTAATTTGTGTTGATCTGACCTGGTATTTTCATAGTATTTCACTGACTTTTCAGATTTCCTATGACAAACTTCATTAAGGTATCCCTAGTATGAAAGGATATCAGCAATGTTTTCAAAAAAACATGACATCCAGTATTGAAAAGTTATAAATCTCAAGTTACAACACCAATTTACAAAGGATTTTAAGTGTTCCTGAGCGAGCAAAATGATACCACTTAAAAGTCTTCCAGTTTGGTTATCCAGAAGTTTTCACAGCATCCTCCTGGAATGATTTTTCTTCTGGCCAGGCTAACTGAAAATAACAGTCTGATGTAATATAAATATTTTTCTATTTTCTCTGCCAGCAATATAATGTATTTAGTCTCCCTGATCACTTTTTGTAGAGCTATGACCTAGAATACATATGGTATAAACTCTTAAAAGTAGAAAAAAACTTTTCTTCTCTGCACAAATATAATGTTTGGCTTAACTAGGATTCCAGGCTCATTTCCAGATGTACTCCACCCTATTAACCTCTGAGGTTACTTTAGGTCCCATTAATACTACACCTTGAAACCATACTAACAAAAAAAAAAAAAAAAAGAAAGCTTAACAGCAGCAGCTGAAAAACACACAAGGAACCATTTTTTAATGAAGTAGAATTCTTGGATGCAAGCATATTTATACTAACATAAGCAGTTTACTGTATATACTACAAACACTTGTTTTGGCATCAGTGAAGATTCCTAGTGCTGAATGAGAAGACATTCCTATACCAAATGACTGTTCAAGACTCACTGATTCCCATCAACCACATCTGATGCTTCTCCTGTATGCTTTCACTAGGCAGTAACAATACAGCCTTAATATTTTTAGGTCTAGTAGTCAAAACAAATGTAACAAATGTAGCATCTGAACTCTGTAAAATAGTCCATGTAAACTAGAATTTAAATTTATATACATTTCTGCATGGATAACTGAAGTTCCTTTGTTATCCAAGTTAAAAACTCCCACTTTTTCCTGAATCAAACACACAATTCATTACCTACATTATCAAAAATGTTTTATTCCTTACTTTCAGATTAAGACTTAAATCACTACCCTTAATCTAATTAAAATCAGGATGGGCTTCATTCCTATCTGGTCCATAAAGGAAAACTAAAATTGTACATGTAGTTTTTTTCATCAAAGCAAGAGATAAAACCCAGAATATATTAGCACTTCAAAAGGATGCATTAACAAGTGATACTCATCATAACAATATTCATTGCCACACACTAGTAAGTTCAGCAAGTGTGCAGTACCAGACATGGTTTAAGAAAATACTGGAAGCCGAAGAAGAGCAATTGCACTGTATTCACAAATAGTTCACAAAAATATCAAGTAATGAGATTATTGGTGAATTCATGTTATTAAAAAACTTTTCAAAACTATCCTATACATCATCCTTTACAAAAGCTTACAGAAATACTCTGAAAGCTTTGCACACACACTTTTTTTCAGAATAGTGGCAATCTTCCGTTCACTTTAACTGGGCATTCTTTTCACACAAAAATCTTCTTCCATATCAGCCTGTCATATTTTCAGCAGCCTAGAAACAGAAAAAACATGTAAAGTCACCAAAAAGTAGACACCATGTAGATTAAATTTAATCTTCTTGTATTTTAATTTACCTAGAGAACATAAAAGTCTAAAAATAAGCTACTTATGAAAATTATAAGATGTGTAGTGTTGTTCTTTAATGACTACTTCTAATTTTTTAAAAAAGAATGCTTTCAACTGCCATTAGCCTTTATTAACAAAGCCATTACTGTTTGCTTATGTTAAACTGTATATCCTGTATCTTGAGCAGCTGTATCCTATACATTTTACCCTAATGTTTTCAAGAAATGCTCAAATTATGATTTTTTTCCCTTTGGAGTTTAGTTCTTTATAAAATTTATAGTAATTACTGCTTCCACTCATACAGATAAATTATTTACACTAGTCATATCTGCATAAGTCACACTGCCAATTATTCAATTAAGGTCATCAGCAACTATTTTTATTACTGAGTAACTCAGCCAACAAGGTACAGTTGTTGGAGACTGAACTTGGTAGATTTTAAACCAATTATGGGACAGTCAAAGGATAGCAACAGGTATGATAAGCCAGTAAAAGCAAAGGAAGTAGTGAAATAGCTCTCAATTACTTTACATACACATAAACATATATGTATGTACACATTTAAGCATGTATACAAATATAAAATACTCATGAGCATAGAAAATAGTTTAAATGAAGTTTGAAAACCAGTGAAAAGCAGCCCTACCTAGCATCCATCTAGTCAAAAGTCTGTATGTTGAGTTTTTTTTAAGAATCAGAGTGCAGTCTTCCAAAACAGAGATAGGCAGGCTAGATATAGGTTTCCCTTCCACCTCCCCAGAAATAAACAAATAAGATACAATGAAAAAGAAATCATGATATTTAGACAGACAGTAATGAATGAAAATCTTTTAAAAGGATTTTTTAAAAACCATAGTTGCCCTCTACTAGCTAAACCAGTAAATGCTAAATTATGAAAAAGCCTATATATAAACACACCATGAAATCCCCTCTTGTCTTTGGAGAGATTCAAAGCAGAGGCTAATGTCTTAAAAGCGATATGTGAAGATTATATTAGCAAGCTTCATGTACCTGTTTACTGCTGCATACTATTAGGCTTGAAGTTGTAGAAATGAAGTGATATGGATTAAAGGAGAAAGTAACAATCTATTTGTGATATGATGCAGATAAGGGGCAAATAGTGACTACAAATGCCCAGAACAAAAATCTGTGGGTTTGGTTGCTGTTTTTTTCCTTCAAAAGAGTTATTCTAATTATTTCTGAAAAGCATTTCTTGCTTCATATTTGTTGCCTTTTCTATGGAACAATTCATTTCCTTGATTTAAAAGTGAGTCATATCTTAAAAGTACAATTTACAAATCGAAGTATAGCAAGTTGAACATATATTTGATTCTTAAAAACAAATTTTTAAGCTTTTAAAGCAAAAGCATTACCTTCAGAGCTTCTGTAGCCTTACGCAGTTCTTTAATGACAGATGATAATGCTTCTGGATTTATCCCCTGTTCACAAAGCCGCACACAAATAGACAATGTCTCCATATCCAAGCCAGTGTTTAATATTCTTGAAATCTCAAACAGAACTGCAAGAGGAAAAAATGAAAGTACTTTAGTCCCTACAGGCTCTGAAATTTCAATGATCAAAAACGTTATTCAACAACATTTGAATTCTACAGCAGAGTCTGTGAACATGGCAGTTGCGGAAAGCTCTTGCAGTCTGACCCGCAACACCAGCATTCATGTTCAGCTTTCCATCATAAGCTAAAAGTTGCAGCTTCTAACACAAATACCACGCTTTTCTGGTTCAGTAGACTTAATACTGGATAATG
This sequence comes from Athene cunicularia, assembly GCF_003259725.1. NCBI lineage: Eukaryota > Metazoa > Chordata > Aves > Strigiformes > Strigidae > Athene > Athene cunicularia. The sequence continues at coordinate 42,629,735 of NW_020799091.1, forward strand.
GGTTTTGAAAAATAAAATGTGAAGAATGCGATAATTAATGTTTGCCAATTATGTAAAAGGTAGCCTATAAGAATAATCCATGCTTCTGAACTGCAGATACTGACAAAGTCCTTCTAAAATGGACTGGAATCACACTCTTAAAGCTTTTACAAAGAATGTCAGGAGTTTTCTAGCCACCTCATTCCACAACTAAACCTGACTTTAGGTGTAACATTAACGTGACCCGAATCAAAAGCAGTGCCAGATGTCAGCATGAAAGATTCCAGTCAGCTTTGTATAGAAACAAAGACCAATCTCTCTTCTCTTCCAAACCTTCTCTGGAAGGCCCCTCTTTGATTCTCATGAACAGTTTCTTATATCTGTAACAGAACAACTCACTAAGATTTTATTTCTGGTTGCTACAGTAATCTCCACCCTGAAGATGAACCTTTAACAATAGAGTATGATTTTGAACAGATGTTCACACTGTTTCTGTAATCAAACCTCACTCAAACTAAGACAAAGTGTAGAAGAAGGTCTTTCTTACCATGTAAAACCATCATGGCAAGTGACTACAGTCCACTTGGCACACCAAAGTAGAATATTTTTATAGCTGCCAAAGACAAACTGCAGTACACCCTCAAATTCACACTTAACCCAGGCCAAGACATTAAAAGACCAAATGTATCCAGCCAATTCCACCGAAGTTACAGGCAAATATCAGATTCCATGGAAAAAAACCTCTAGATGTGATAATACTCTCAAAGTGCACACAAGCAGATTGGATTAAGAGTATGCACAAGTTTAAGACGTAAAAGCAGTTCATCAGACCAAAGCTCTAGCTACAAGCCGCAAGGGAAACTGCCTTCTTCACAACAAGGTTTTCTGTTCCCACTGACTTGAAAGCAAAAGCATTACACATGCACACCCTGGCTACACAAAAGCATCTTCAACAGACAAAGCAACAACAAATAGATGCATTTGCCATAAAATGTCACTAAGAGCTACAAAACTAAGAAAGACCGACAACTTCCCAGAAATAAACAATTTTTACTTTCTTTAACCATTTAAGGTTACCACAAAATTTAGTAGGCATGTGACATATTTGAAGGCAGAGCAGTAAATCTCACTTCCAATTCTCCATGTCAGCAAGAGTTGCAGTTACTCGTTTCTAATATAAAATACCTTTAGGTGTTGAGGCAGCATTTCTGGCAGAGATAGGTAGCAGTTTCTCCCCCAAAAAAATCTGAGTGCTTAACAACAATTCTGCAGAGAACAGCTGCTAATTATTTATATCTGACATTCTAGATTAAGCATTTTACTTTTCTAAACTACTAAAGATAGAAAAGAACAATTTTTTTGAATACCAAGCCATTTACTCCCATTAAGTGCCTATTTCTTAGTTAAAAGGCAACACTGACTTCATGTTCTATTTTAAAATAAGTCTGAAAAAATATTCTACAAATATTTTTTCTACTCATTATGACAGGCCCTCATGAAGAAAAATTTATTACATGGACACAGCTATCAGTGCTTTACATTTTCAATCACTTCACCAAAGCACTTTAAATAAATATTCTTATAATGAAAATTTCAAAAGATTAATGTTATTTTGAACAGTAAAAAACCCCAAACTATTTAAGGGCAGTAAAAGTTCAAACATGAGGTTATTTCTCAGATTCTGTTTAAATAAATCTTTAAAGATCAAGTGTATGATAATGGAAATTTTTTTTATTCTAAAAACACCTGAACTCAGGAAGAGATTAAATTATAAATGTCTATCCTAAATAAATATACACATTATTGCACAGGAAGCCTGGACTCCTAAATCTACAAGCTAGTACACTTTCCATAGCAGTTCCCAAAAGCCTTGTCTTTATAATCCACATACTGTCCCTCCCATCTAAAACCTTCCCACAGAAGTGGAAAGAAGGTAGGTGTCAAGTACAGTTACAAGAACTTAGACTCACTGTCCTTCCCAAACAAATCTCTCATCTGCACAGAATGGTTTTACTCTTGAAACATCAGAGCGGCCATAATAATCCTGCTAGTCCAGCCTCACCTCCAGCAGCAAGTCAGAGTGTGTAGATCAGCAGCTAAACCACTAATTTTTACACTAGTTCAACTCATGGAGAGCTTTGCTAAGGGATCCTTATATAACAGTAGCCATAACTATAATGCAAAGGAAGACCACGAGAAAATAATAAACACAATGCAATACGACCCCAAACACTCTCCCTAGCCTCTAGACCTTCCACGGGGCATTTCCAGATAAGGTCTTCATGTTTCCCAACCCTCGACGGATTTCCAGGCAGCTTTCACTCTACCTAAAATCCATATAAGCTTTCCGCATAAGCATTCCACAGAATTCCCAAATTTCACACTACACAGTGCTAAGAAACACCTCCTGAATTTGACAGGTTTCATTCCTCATAGTCAGTTGGAAGAGGTGAACATCTAATCCTTACTTCCTCTGCTCACCTTTCTCATGACTTCATAAACCTCCAAAATATTTCCCACTACTCCCAGCACTGCTTCTCTCACATTCCCCATCCCACACCAGCACCAGATTTTATTTTTTTTGTATCAGAAACTATTCTAATTCTTTAACACTGGCTGCCCTTCTCAAAACTTTTTCACTATGTTTTTGATTTTGAGGGGGTTTTTTTAGTAATTTATTTTGGTTTTCTGACATGAACCATCTACAGGGTTCAGATCAGTTCAGGTGCTGCCACTTGCAGCACCACAGGGTTGGTCCTTCCCCCTCAGTTCAAACCCACCATGCACTGAGCCAGTTCTTGCATTAACCCTTCTAAATAATGAAAACCAGCAAACACATGTATTTATAAACATTTAAAAATAACGTTCTAATTTAATTACTTAACAGCTAATTAAAAACCCAAGAAAAGTCACACGAGGTCCAAAGATCCTACCACTACATGAATACCTGAAGTGTTTCAGACGTTACGTGTAAGATGAAATAAAAAGAATCTGCTATGAACTAAATCCTGAGGCACCTGCAAGCCCTAACCCTCTTTACAGGAGAAGCGTGGGGTAATTTAAGAGCCGGCTCAAGGCCCCGCGTCCTACGGAGAGGAGCGAGGGCAGGAGCGCTGCGGCGGCTCCTACTGGGAGAGTCAAGAGGCCGACCCGCGGGTGCCGGCGGTCTCCCCCGCCCGCGCCGCTGCCACCCACCGTCCATCGTCTCCCGCACCGCGTTGAGGCTGGCGGCGTTGCTCGCCATGGCGACCCCGCGCCGCCCCTCGCCTCCCACCC